>NC_068981.1:20782550-20789346 GCF_001194135.2 Octopus bimaculoides
AGAATTTCATATGTAGAGATTCTCTCTACACATATATACACATGCATACATAATAGACAGATTGATGGATATTCATTTTTTGAGAGAAAGAACTATATGTGCGGGTCTATGCATGTATATGTCGTATGTATATATATATATGTTTGTGTGCATATATATATATATATATATATATATATATATTGCATGTATGAGTGTGTGTGTGTATATATATATATATATATATATATATATATATATGCTGAAAGCGAGAGGTACTATGTATATATTCAGGGGTTTAAGTTGAGAGAAAGGAAGAGTACATATAAATTACAATAATTATGAATAAAAAAAATGTGCTTAGTATATGGAGGTTGTTACAGAATAGAGACTTACTGTTGGTGGGAGGCTTATCACAAGATAGTATTGCAGCCAGATAGAAGTTAAATCACTAGTAACTGTTCTCTATATACAGTAGTCACTAACTGTCGAATTGTGGCGAATACAATATATGGGTTGAGATATAATAATTAACCAGTTAAACAGGTCACAGCTCACTGCTTCTATACATTCATTCACAACTGGTAGAAGATTACGGAATGTGGATTGCATAGAAATGACTACATTGCCAGAGATGAGAACAGATATAGAAGTCGGTGTGTAATGCAACGAGTAAGGAATGGTGATAATTAATATATATAAGGCTGTGTCGTAATATAATATAAAGAAAAAGTCACCTCTTCACAGCAGTCACTTAGAAGCAATGTCAACAACTGAATGCAGGATATAAACAAGTTATAGTCCTGACGAATGCATCAGCTATATTATGTGTGTGTGTAACTAGAGAGAGAGAGGTAGAGATTTGTAGGTAGGTTGTTGCACTTGCTTAGAGAGAGAGGTGGTGAGAGGTAGCAATAGTAATAATAATAATAATAATAATAATAATAATAATGATGATAATAATAATAATAAAAGCAACAATGGAAGGTGAATGATGAAATACAACTTCGTGAAAAAAAAACCCAGTCTTATCAAGAGAGTAAGTCGTTATGAAATAATCTGAAGTGAGTAGTTTGGTAACATGGCCAGACACAATAGGAAATATTTTGTTCGGTTATTTACTAACCTAGACCCGTTCTTAACTAAATATTTACTCTAATCATAATGGATGATTCATATTTATCAGCTGAGTCTATTTTGGTTTCGCTGTTCTGTCCTTACTGACAGTCGATTGTGTCAATCTAGTCTAATTTGGTAAAATCCGTCTGCGACCAACCTATTAATTAACAATCAACGACCCTCTAGAAGTAAGGATCAAGGGTTCCAGACAACATATTTGGGCAGAACGAATTTTAATCACAGACAATACGTATTTCACCTGTGTAACGCAGATTCCAATATATATATGCGTGTGTTTAATTGGTATTAAGACATTAAAACCCTTCTTGCTATCAAACACTCAATTTGGATGGGTTATATCAGAATTCCTCAGTTTATTCCTAGTTAAAAAAATATCTGCCACGCCACACCAACAACAACCATCTGTCAATCAATAAGTTTAGTGCTGAGACTATCGATCTGAAGTTAAGCTGTTGAAGAAAGCTTCAAACCGGCTTTTATTACTGTTTACTGGAACGGAATCAACAAGTCTGTGTCAAGATTGAGATAGGACAGATTGTATTCGCTGAAAAATAGAATATTGAATAAATAAATTTAAATAATCTATCGAGTAATTCTCATCGTCTTCCTGCTAGAATATTGACAAAAGATTTGCTAACAATCAACAGCAAGTTTATTTCCCTTCTAAAACATTCCTAAACCGTTAAGTACATAAATTAATAATGTTTACAGTCAGTTCCCCCGATTGACTTACTGAGAGTTTTGTTGTTCTTTATATAAGTTTTAATTTCATTTTGGTTAAAGGAAGATTATTATTGATTTATTTGGTGAGTTTTTAAAGTATGCCAAGTCATTATCTCTTTAATATATCGAGAGTGAATGCAGGGTAGTTAGAAGAGAAAATAACTAAATGTAAACTGCTGAGAAGGTTATAGAAAGTTATATTATAGTAATAAACCTAAAACCATTAGAATAGAGTTGCAAGTTGGGGAAAAATGCCTACCGATGACGTCTGAGGGCTCTGTAGTTTGTCGAGTTTTTGCCATGTTTGAAGTGTACTCTAGCCTCTAGTAGATTCATCCCTTATCTGCTCGACATTGTTCACTTCCCCACAGCTAAATAACTGCTGTGCAATATACTACTGCTCACTTACGTATGTATCTGACTATCAACACAAATCCGGGAGACACTTTCAATCTCGAAGTAAAACAGTGACGAAGTGCCACTTAACAATGGTCCTGTTATTGATTTTAATTATCTCGCAACATGTGCTGGTACTTATCTTGTTTTTTTTTTCTTGTTTTTTTTTTTTAAAGGTGAATGAGTTTGCAAAAAATAAAATTTTCATTTATATAAACATGGAACTATTTTATCAAAACTTCTTTTTCTTTCTTCCGTCGATTGTAAAGATAACAAAAAAAATATAGAACATCCGTAGTAAAAATATAATAGAAATGTAAACAGCTTTTTAATAAAACAGAAAGGAGTGAGGAAGGGAGATAACTGGACTCAGTCAGCCATATTTCAGCACTTTCTCGTTTGCAATATACTTTCTTTGTGAATAATAAACGAAGACTTCATAGTACGCAAGAAATGGTGGCACTTTGGAGATAAATGTTTGACGTGGGAAACATCACTTACTCCAGCGCAATTAACAGCTAAAGTACCTTTTGTTGTTATTGTTTCTTTTAATATACTAAAATTCCTGCCCCTTTTGCTTCATTGTTGTTGGAGTTTTTCCACATGGTAGTATGATAATGGTTGTTAGAACAAGGAAGCTTCTACAGAATTTACATATCTGTGAAGTGGTTGGAGTACTTGACATATTGGAACTGACTTTTGAAAGATAAAAGTTCTACACAGGTGTTTGTAGAGCCATTTCAGACTTGTTAGAAAATATCACTTAGCTAAAGGTTTATTTAACAATTTCTCAAAAAAGTAGTCTTTAATTTGCCAGTTGAAGTGATAAACTTTAATACAGTTCGTTCCCTGCTTTTGCACCACTTTCTTCAACTATACATTTTTTTAATGGTGCTCATTGCCTTTGTGGGGCCTCCACAACTGATCAAATTGTTGTTGATGGTCAGTTTCAACAGAAAAATGAGAGGGAATTCCAGTGAATTGACAGTCTGGAGACTAAAAAATTGATTTGAAACTTTCAATAATTGTAAAGTACTTCTAAGTTAAAGGGTGTGATAAAAAAATTTTTATGGACAATTAACACATACATTAATGAGATACAATTTACATTTCTTTATGATAGAAAAATTTAATTTATAAGACATCATCTAAAGGAGGAATGAATCATCTTAAGTGTATATGTAATCTCCTAAATTACTGTTTTACTGGATTAGAATATTAAAGTTCATTTAGGAAATAACAACCCCAGTTATAAATAACAATTGCAAGTGAAATATAATGTTGTGCTTAGGGTTCATATCCTTTTGAGTTCATCTTGCAACTAGTGTATTTGTAGTGGCGTCTAATAGCAGACGCCATTTCCGGAGAGTTTATCCACGCATGCGCAGGGACTAGTTCCGGAGGGAATACAGGAAGAGTGTCATGTGCATGCGTAGTCATCCATATCCAAGCATTCGCACGGATTTCGCTCTCTTTGCTCGCTGACCTTCGAAGAGCCTAGACGTCACAACAGCAGCTCTCCTACAACCCAGCACTGGAGCTACACAGATAACCACACAACTTCATTGACAGCGTCTCAGTAACCAAAGGGCGAAGTGCTGCCGAATTCCCTCCTAGTGTGAGCAGAATTCTATTGTAATAAATATTGTTGTGTTGATAGTTTAGAGCCTGCGTTCCGTTTTCTTCTTCAAGAAATTTAATGTACGGGAGCGGAGTACACCTAATGGTGTATAACCACTTTCCTACATATCATAATCATCATTTAATGTCCATTCTCCATGCTGGCATGAGTTGGACAGTTTGATTGGGCTGGTACACTGGAAGGCTGCACCAGGCTCCAGTCTGATTTGGTATGGTTTTCTATGGTTGGATGCCCTTCCTAATGCCAACCACTTTGATATCTGCCGCAACTGATTTTGCTTGGCTTGATGGGTCTTCTTCTCAAGCACGACATAATGCCAGAGGTCTTGGGCATTGCCTCCATAAGGCCCAACACTTGAAAGGAGCTCAGCCACTTTACCTCCACAGGGCTCAATGCTTGAAAGGAACTCAGCCACCTTGCCTCTGTGAAGCCCAACACTCAAAAGGAACTCAGCCACTTTCCATGAGGCCCAACACTCAAAGGAACTCAGCATTTTGTTTGATGCACTAACGATTCTGCCAGCTTGCTGCTTTTACCTTTTTATCATAATAAAGTTTGATTTCTAACACAAACACAAGACCACAAATTTGGGAAGAAGGTATAATTGATAATATTGACTCCCAGGACTGGTTTACTACTTATTTTATCAACTCTGGAAGAGTAAAAGGCAAATTTAGTCTTGGTGAGATTTGAACTTAGAATATAAGAGCTGTACTAAATATAGTAAAGTACTTCATTCAATACTCCAACAATTTTGCTGATCCACCATTCTATGATAATGGTGATGATGATGATATAATAATAATAATGATGATGATTTCAAATTTTGGCACAAAGCCAACAATTTCAGGGAAGTGGGGTAAATTGATTACAACCACCCCAGTACTCAACAGGTACTTATTTTATGAACCCCAAAAGGATGACAGGCAAAGTCAACCTTGATGGTGGTGTGAACATAGAGTGTAAATATGGACAAAATGCCACTAAGCATTTTACCTGACATGCTAATGATTCTGCCAGCTTGCCTTGTTGTTGGTGTTGATGATCATGATCATGATCATAGTGATGATGATGATGATGATTTCAAGAAAACTAAACATTCTATGTTGATCATTTCTTCTGCAATATTAAAGTCAAACCTATTTACTTTAGTTTCTTATTTCTTTACTGCCCAGAAGGGGCTACACAAAGAGGGGACAAACAAGGACAGACAAACAGATTAAGTCGATTATATCGACCCCAGTGCATAACTAGTACTTATTTAATCGACCCAGAAAGGATGAAAGGCAAAGTCGACCTCGGCGGAATTCGAACTCAGAACGTAGTGGCAGACGAAACACCGCTAAGCGTTTTGCCCAGTGTGCTAACGTTTCTGCCAGCTCACTACTATTTACTTTAGTTTCTAGTAGATTGTATTACATTATAACTATGTAAACTTTCGTTTCTATAAAATATCTTGTGTTAATGTTAACTCAACACTTTCAACTTGATCTTTTGTGTGTTTAAACAATTCATTATTTCTTACAAAATGTAATTAATTTTTTTATGATTAATTCTTTGAACATTTTTTGAAATCACATGCTTTATAATTATTGCATATGTTGCAAGTAGGAGTTTTATCGACTTGAATACAAACGGAGTGATAAAGTAGTTAGTTCTAAGTAGCATTATTACTTTATTTAGGGGAATAATAGAATTGGTCATGTGATATCATAGACTGATGGTTGATAAAGCTTCTATGTGGTTGTTCAGCCTGCTAGAAATAGCAGCCAGACCTCACTTAAGTCACACCCCACAAATGGTCTTAAAAGGAATAACATGGTAGTTCTAGAATAATATGGGATGGTCATGACCCTTGATTTTGGACCTATTAGATTGAACTGAAGTCAAATAACAATAAGAACCAGAGAAGACATAAACTTTGAATAGTTTACTACTTCAAGGACATGAACCTGTGGAATGTTCAAAACTACTTCAAGTATATATTTTGCTATATGTTGTTTAGCCCCAGCATGGGTTAGATGGGTTTATCGCATTACTTCAGAACTTGATTAGTGTAGTTGTATAAACAGCATTCTGTGTAGATACCAGTTTTAAATCTTTGGGACCAAATTTTTGTGAACATGATCTAGGCATTATTATCAGCAGCAATTTGCACTGGACAAAGCACATCTCTAAAATTGTGAAGAAGCCCGAGGTTGTCTTGGCATCACTCAGCAACACCTTTGTCATCCGCTCTCAAGTTATCTATTTATAGTTGTATATGGTTATGGTGCAGCTACACTTGAAATTCGCATCACCAGTCTGGAACCCCTATCTTGCTCAGGACATTGACCTCTTGGAAACTGTTCAGAGACGTGCAACCAAGCAAATACCTTCCATCAAGCATCTACCATACTCTTCATGCCTTGCTTCCCTGAGCAAGATACATTGAAGCTCCGAAGTCTAGCAACTGACTTGGTAAACACCCACGAAATTATTAACCATCATGCCAACAACCACCTTGAGCACCTTTTTGAACTCCATGTGTCTAACACATGTGGGCATGCCTACAAGGTCAGAAAACAGCACAGCTTCCATGACTTTCGGAAATATTTTTTCACACTCAGAGTTGCTGAAGCATGGAACAAACTACCTGCATCAGTTGTTAGCTGCTGTGACATTGCATCCTCTAAAACCTCCATGCTTCCTGAAATTCGCCAACACTACACCTGATATCCCCCCCCCCCTCCATATGCATACACGCATGTATATCATGACTCATACACTGTTCACTTTCCTGGCATTTGTACATAATTCTATGTACTGTACATGCACCTTTGATGAGTTATAGTGCATCTGAGCACTATACACAATAATTTCATTATTTTTTATCATCATCATCATTATTATTATTATTATTATTATTATTATTAT
>NC_068981.1:20789394-20790934 GCF_001194135.2 Octopus bimaculoides
AAATTTCACAGTCAAAGAAAAGAAGAGATTTTTAAGTAGAATTTGATCTCCTTTGGAGATCCCGGTATCAGTTTTCAAAATTAGAATGAGCAAGGTTGAGTCTTGATAAATATATTTCTACACACCCTACTAAGTAAAATCAAACTTGTAAATGAATTAAATGGAAATGTAAAGTTTAAGACTAGAATGAAGTGAGCCTAACAAAGTAGGAAGCAGATAAGAATTCACTATTACAATGGGTATATAAATTACAAATCAGTTAATTGAATAATTTTCTGCTTATATTATAGTATAATGGCTTGTTTCATCATCATCATCATCATCATCATTTAACATCCATTTTCCATGCTGGCATGGGTTGGTCAGTTTGACAGGAACTAGCAAGGCCAGGGGCTGCACTAGATTCCATTGTTTGTTTTAGCTCAGTTTCTACTGCTAGAAGCCCTTTCTAACACCAACCACTCCACAGAGTGTACTGGGTGCTTTTTACATAGCACCAGCACCAGTGCTTTTTAGGTGACACCAGCAACCACACTAATGCTTTTTACACAGCACCTTGGTTTCAAGATCGCAATTCTGTTGTGGTAGGCTGGTCTTCTCAAGTACAGCAAAACCCCACATATTTTAACCCCCAGTCATCTCCTTCATAATATTTGTAATGCCTAAATCACAGATTGCCTGATCCTTAATTCATAGTCTCAAGGTTAATTTGTTTGGTCGACTTCATATTTTACCTAAATCTATACATATAGAGTTTATTAGTTTCTTATAGAGTAGAGTTCCTTGAATCAATAGTAATATCCATATGAATTTACCTTCAACTTCAAAAAATGTGCCCAATCCATACTGTAGTTATTAGTGATAGGAAGGGTGTCTGGTCATAAAACCATGAAAGAAATATCTAATGCGCAAAAGTCAGCTGTTTTCTCTTGTTCTGTCAGATGATGAAAGACCCAAAGTGCTGAGACAATGCTCTGGAACAGACTTTCCATTCAATGCCACCACAGGAAAAGACATAAGAACATTTAAAAATTATTTTGTTAGAGTAAATTACATCCTTACCACCAAATGTTACAAAAATAAGCTTTTCTCAAAGTCTGTTCAGAATAGTGCAATTTGGAAGACTGCAGCAGTTAGACTTCCCAGGAAAGAACATTGTAATGCTGAATTGTCAAGAAGGCTGAGGGTGTCTTGGCATCACTCAGCAAGACCTTTGTCAGCCGCTCTCCAGCTGTCTATTTAAGACTGTATATGATTATGGTGCAGCCACACTTGTAATTTGCATCACCAGTCTGGAACCCCTATCTTGCTCAGGACATTGACCTCCTGGAAACTGTTCAGAGACATACAACC
This sequence comes from Octopus bimaculoides, assembly GCF_001194135.2. Classification (NCBI taxonomy): domain Eukaryota; kingdom Metazoa; phylum Mollusca; class Cephalopoda; order Octopoda; family Octopodidae; genus Octopus; species Octopus bimaculoides. The sequence continues at coordinate 20,790,748 of NC_068981.1, forward strand.
ATGGCAGTTTTGCTTTGCCTGGTGGCTGTGGCAAAAGAGGTTGTTTGGTGGACAAGGCTGAAAGGCACAAGGACAGATATTTCCTCTTTGGTAGAGCTCTCACTGACTTTTTCAAGTGAAACTTGAAAAGAAAATTGAGAGTGGAGAGGTGCCATCCTTAAGTGAATTTATCGAAAGGTGGGTGAAT
>NC_068981.1:20791828-20792111 GCF_001194135.2 Octopus bimaculoides
TTATTTTTAGTTGTTACCAATAGAAACCGTATATATATATATATGTATATATGTAAGTGTATGTGTGTGTCTTTGTCTCTGTGTTTCTCCCTTATCACTGCTTTACAACTGCTATTCTTTTATTTACATCCCCATAACTGACTGGTTTCACAAGAAGCAACTGATAGAATAAGTACCAGGCTTATCAAAATAAAAAAAAAGCACTAGGCAGTGTCTCATATTTTTCTTTGCCCACTCAGTTGTATCTATCAATCTATCTTTTTGTGCGTGCCCCTGGACTGGC
>NC_068981.1:20792173-20795196 GCF_001194135.2 Octopus bimaculoides
GGTGTGTTTATGTCCCCGTAACTTAGCGGTTCGGCAAAAGAGATTGATAGAATAAGTACTAGGCTTCTAAAGAATAAGTCCTGGGGTTGATTTGCTCGACTAAAAGGCGGTGCTCCAGCATGGCCACAGTCAAAAGACTGAAACAAGAAAAAGAGTAAAAGAGTATATCATCATCGTTTAACGTCCGTTTTCCATGCTAGCATGGGTTGGACGATTTGACTGAGGACTGGCAAACCAGATGGCTGCACCAGGCTCCAATCTGATCTGGCAGTTCTTGAGATGTCCACGGTCAAACAAACAAACATGACTGAAAACAATACCTCTGCCTTCACTAAGGTGGAGGTAATGAGCATTACCTCTGACAGAATGTGAATGCTAAAGGGTTAAGTAGGAAAGGTATGTCTTACATTTTTGTGTTTATGTAATTTTTAAATGATTTTCAAGAAAGTCAGAGTTTATGTTAACATACTTGCTGCATGTACTAGTTGTTATTAGGATGTGTGATATGGTCTGACTGTCACTAATTTCTTTGTATAGGCTTTTATAACTGTTGTAGCCCATGTTAGCTAGTTTTTTTTTGTTTTTTTTTTCTTTTTCATGATAAGTTTCTCTAGTGTGTGGTATTGGTGAGTTGGGAATTTGGGGTTTTGCCTTGTTTTTATCAATTTGGCTACTTCAGTTCTGTAGTATCTCACCTTTTGAGATATGTTTTTGAAAGTACATAGATTTTCTTGAATATATCACCACAGTCATGGCTGTGTAGTTAAGAAGTTCACATTTCACAACCACATGGTTATGGGTTTGATCCCACGACATGGCACCTTAGACAAATTTCTATTGTAGCCTCAAGAAGGAAATATTTGGCAGTCAGAAACTGTACAGAAGCCTTTCATATTTGTGTATGTGTGTCTGTATGCATGCACATGCTGTGTAAATACTTTGTGATGATTACAACCTGAAGGAAACAGACAAATTTCATCATCGTCGTTTAACGTCTGCTTTCCATGCTAGCATGGGTTGGATGATTTGACTGAGGACTGGTGAAACCAGATGGCTACACCAGGCTCCAATCTGATTTGGCAGAGTTTCTACAGCTGGATGCCCTTGCTAACGCCAACCACTCCGAGAGTGTAGTGGGTGCTTTTACGTGCCACCGGCATAAAGGCCAGTCAGGCGGTACTGGTGACGGCCACGCTCAAAATGGTGTATTTTACGTGCCACCCGCACAAGAGCCAGTCCAGCGGCACTGGTAACGATCTCGCTCGAAAGTCATAAATCGAGTCCCAAGCTAAGAATTGAAGTCAATGTAATTAATAAAATCCATTGAAGGTGCTGCAGATTAATGACTGAAGGTAGAAATGTTGAATTCTGTAAACTGTAAGTCTGACCCTAAATGGAAGTGGTTTCAGTGGGGTTTTTTTTCTTGAAATTTCATCTTTGTTCCTTGTTTAACACCAGGCCAGTACTGTTTAAGTACTTATGAGCAGAGTATTTCCACTGTGACCATCTGGTCTTCTTCGTGCCAAGATAATGTGATTATTGTAGCCAAGTGTGCTGAAAAGAAAGTTGTCTAGGAAGGAGTTGTAGTTGACTATATGGTGTTAGTGCAGGTTGTTTAAGATGTAAGAGGTCTGATCAAAAATGTATCATGACTATTGCTATGCTAATGGAGCTAAAGCACACAAGAGTGAAGTTGTTTGGCACAGACCGACTCTGAACTCCGGCATGCATGCACACTAAGTTATGTTCTCACTCACATCTGTTTATAGAAGTGCTTGGAAGTGTGTAGAGTGCGAACATCTCGAAAATACCAGATTTCAGCTGTACAGGATCTCCTTGATTGTGTGAAGGAAGATGAAAACTTTATTGAAATCAGCAGTCTGTGGTTATGACCCCAAAACCCAGTAAAAAAAAAAAAAAAATCAAGCCTCACTTGAAAGGAACAAAATTTTAAGATGTCGAGGAAATCCAAGAAAATGCGATGAGGTAGCTGCTTGTTACCCACTCAAAAAGGAAAAGAAAAAAAAAAGTTCCGAACATGCTTCCATTAATGGAAACAATACTAGATAAAAGTGGGTTGTTTTAGAAGGGGGACTACTTTGAAGGAGATTAAATGCTGAATTGATGATTTCTTTTCATAATACAAGTCCCGATACTTTTAGATCAGACCTCGTATTGGGACATCAGTTGTGATAGTATTGTTTTACTATGAGCACATTGGGAATGCATTGCGGGTGTGCATAGTATACATGGTGGTACAGCATACATAGATTTGTGTAAACACTGGAGCAAGAAATGGTCTTCTAATTCTTTGAATCCATCCAACCCATGTCAGCATAGAAAGTGGATACAAGATGGTATAGTTTACATATAAACATGTTTCATGTTTTTATTTTGAATGCTTACATTTTCAGTGTTTGATGGTCATTCTTAATGTCTGTTCAGTTGGCGAGCTGGCAGAATCGTTAGTACATGGGACAAAATGATTAGCAGTATTTTTTCTGGCTTCACATTCTGCTGAGGTTAACTGCCTTCTCATCCCTTTTGGGATCAATAAAATAAGTATCAGGCAAGCAGGGCCAATGTAATCAACTAGCTCTGATCTCCACAAAAACTGGCCTCGTGTCAAAACATGAAGTCATTTTTAATGCCTGTTACTGAAGATAAAACCTTTAGTGATTTGACTTATCCTGCCTTATGGTGTAATTAAAGATCTGAGGGGTCTTGTAGCATTGTCTCTCATATTATTCCTTTGTAAATGTTGTGCTGATATATTGCTTTTTTTCTTTTTTTCCAGTTCATATCATCATCATTTAACGTCTGCTTTCCATGCTAGTATGGGTTAGACGATTTGACTGAGGACTGGTGAACCAGATGGCTACACCAGTCTCCAATCTGATTTGGCAGAGTTTCTACAGCTGGATGCCCTTCCTAACACCAACCAAAGTTGTTTATCTACTGTATATAGAGTGTAGTGAGTGCTTTTATGTGCCACCGGCACAAAGGCCAATCAGGCGGTACTC
>NC_068981.1:20795206-20810525 GCF_001194135.2 Octopus bimaculoides
ACACTCTCCATAACATATTTAGGCTATTAGTGTTCTATTATGTTTAGATGTTTTGTGTTAGTCTTATGAGTGTAAAATGTTAGGATTTTAATTATATTGGTTGATTCCTTTGGTGTCTTAGTATCACATTCGACAAAACTCAACTTGGAATTAAGGATTTTAAAAATGAAAACATCTTCAGATTTTGCATTGTATTTGTTTAGATGGAGTGTTTTTACCCCATGTTATGTGTACTGGAATGTACCTTTTTAACATTCATATTGCCTGTTTTGTGTAAGGTTAATTTCACAGTTAATTTGTTTTTATTTTTCATTGACCTAACATATCAGATTTTTTTTTTTTTGCAAAATGCATCAAAGACTGCATTATCCAGTCATTTTTAAATTTCTAGGGTGTGGTTTGATAATTTGATGCTGTTTCTAGCAAGTGGTTCTCTTGTTAACTTTAAAAAAAAATCCTTTGTTACTAACAAAAGAGAAAGATCCTTGAAGTTCTATCATAACCAATATAACTCCAGAACAAAAGCTAATATCTAAATCATCAACTTTTCTTCTTCATTTAATGTCCGTTTTCCAGGTTGGATGATTTGACCAGAGCTGGGAAGCCGGCAGGCTGCACTAGGTTCCAGTCTGGTTTGCAATGGTTTCTACAGCTGGATGCCCTTCCTAACACCAACCACTTTACAGTGTTTGTTGAGTGCTTTTAACATGGCACCACACGAGCACTTTTACACGGTACTCATATCAAAGACAGATTTAGCATTCAATGGCTAATCTGACAAATAATTCACTTAGATAAAATGTAAATAAATACTATACCAACTTGATATTATTAAAGAATATTTTCTCATTGTTTTCAACTAGAAATTTAATAGCAAACATGTGCAATTTAGAGTAGAAAAGCCTATGTAAATTTACACACAAATAATTTTCAAATTTTCTTTTATTGAAGCTAGAAACACAATTACCTTTTAATTAAATATTAATGAAAATTAGAAATTAAGATAATGAGACTTACTAACAATCAATATTTCTTGCAAAGTTTTAACAAGAACAGTAATGACATCACGAAACAAAGAATGTACTTTAAACAGAAAAGAGGCTCTTTAAAAGATTTTAAATCAGGTAAGCAACATGCTTCTGCAAGAATACAAAAATTAGAAGAATGTACAATAACCCAATCAAATTAAACACCTGTTTATTTCCAGTTAATAAATAACTTTCAAATGGTGTAAAGTCACTAAATATCTTGTGAAGTTTGCCTAAGATGCCATGTAATTAATTTTTCCAACGTTCATTCTCATAATCATATTGAGAAGAAACACCTTCAACAGGGTTAACTCTTTGAGCTATCATTTTCTCCAACATAGCATCCTGCCACTCTTGAGTGAGACTGTGTGGAACTGGTGGATACACTGTAAGAGAACAGAAAAATTAAGTCAAAATAATAATAATAATAATAATAATAATAATAGCAATAATTTCAAAACTTCAAAGTGAAAAAGGAAACAGTAACTTTAGTACAAATAAAAGGGAAGATTGTTGTGGGGTAGGAACAAAAAACATTCTTGCAAAATAAGAATGAAACTAATAGAACTGAAAATGCAAAAGTGTCACAAATGAAAAGTAGAAATATCCCAATAGATATTTGTGACTTAAAAAAAAAAATCTTTGTATTATGTGACATTTAATTAATAGTATTATTTTTAAGGCAAGTAAACATTTAAATTAAATGTATCTTTTGTAAAATTGTAAACTTTTTAATCTTTTCAAATTCAGAATTATCACTAGATCAAATTAAAACAGAATTGGAGAATGTCCTACATTCCATTTATCTACGCAGCGACACTTTACCTATAAGAAGTACATTAGAAGATATTAAAAAAAAGTGCCAAAACATACCATACAGCTTCATCCATATTATAATCCAACCAGTTAAACTGCAGCTCATTAGAAATAAAGACAAGATTCTTTTCCAGTCTCCTGTTGGAGCATGCATTTCAGCATAAGTTTGACAGAAGCTGATGCGATATACTGAAACAGATTTATATCTTCTTTAGCATACATGTTAATATACACACAACTTCATAAATCACAGAAAGCAATGAATTTCATAATTAGAAATATTCAATTAAAGACTGGTATAAACCTTTAAATCTGTTTCATGCAAGAAAACTGACCAGAAAAATATTTAAACTGGCTAAAAGTAGCATTGTTCATATGGCAATGAGCAATTTGGTAGCTCTTTAGTTCCAGCTAACTTCCTATCAGTGTAATACATCATCATCATCATCGTTTAACGTCCGCTTTCCATGCTGGCATGGGTTGGACGATTTGACTGAGGACTGGTGAACCAGATGGCTACACCAAGCTCCAATCTGATTTGGCAGAGTTTCTACAGCTGGATGCCCTTCCTAACACCAACCACTCAGAGAGTGTAGTGGGTGCTTTTACGTATCACCTACACGAAGACCAGTCTGGCGGTACTGGCAACGGCCACGCTCAAAATGGTGCATTTTATGTGCCACCCGCACAAGAGCCAGTCCAGGGGCACTGGCAACGATCTCGCTCGAATATACAATAGTCAATATTTCAACAGCAACTTTGCCAACACTGCAGTAATTACTCTCCATTAAAATATCACTGCCCCATTTTTTATATTTTTCATTTCCAGATTTCTGTTTCCAGTTCTACCATCAGTAGTCAAGTATTTTATAACTCAAGAACTGAAGTCCTATTAGGCAGCAGCTTGGTATTGTAACCAGAGTATTAAAAGAAATTTTTGTTTAAATCCTTTCTTAGAGCTAGAGATAACTAGAACCTCTCTATCCCAGGCTTTCAAATCACACAACTTCCAATGAAAGGTTTTTTTTTTTACAGACAGTCATTTAAACTGAATATGGACATTCAACAATGAACAATCATTATGTCTTCTCTGTCTACAGTAAGTAAACACAGATATACTCTTTCAACCATAGTCTTCAATAGCTTGACAATTCAGACTGAAAACTCTTCAATAACATAAAAACCAGTTAGTTATTAAAAAATATATAGCTAGGAGTGTGAGAAAAGAGCAAGAAAAAAACCTGTATTTATTTTGAGATGCTCTATGTTTCTTTCAATTACTTTAAGTATAACAAAGAATTTAGTAAAATAACTTAGTTATCATTCAGCTAGTGTTAGGAACATAAATTGTGACTAAGGTTTGGTAGAAGATTTTAATTCTAAACTTATGAAAACAAGACATTTGTATTCAGAGTCAGAGCCAGTTTCAGCCAGGTTGGTAACAAAAGGATTAAAACTGGTCTAAAATTTTGACTTAGTTTTAACATATAATCTAACATGATTGTTACAGCTAACAGAATAGAAAATAATTTTATTTCAAAAAGAAGGTTTTTGATAAATCAACAATTCTCAATTAGTATTTACAGTTTAAATGCATGAATAAGACCCAGACATTTGGAATGGTGGAGAGATGACCTGATTCTAAGTAACTAATATCTCATAAAATTCACTTACACTCTTTCTTTTCTTGAAGGGTGAGGGTTTTCCAATCTGCCGTCTGTTTGTTCAGGAGAGCCAAATTTTCACCGGTGCTTTCTTTAAACCGAATTGCAGGGAAAGGAATTTCCGGGATATCGAAGTAGCTTGCACTGCCATTAATGCCAAAACCAACAATCTCTCTGTTGCCTGAAATCAAAACACCAGTATCAATACATTAATGTATTGACAAAACAACTCCAAATAACAATTTTACTATAGGTTCACCAAATCACAACATACATATTCCAGTGTGTGTGTATGTGAATATGTACACACACACATATATAAAACCAGTGAGTACAACTATCACTGACCTTTCCCTATACAGTAGATAAACAACTTTGTTGAAGTTATTACTGGTTATTACTCCCATTGTCACAAAGAGACCAACTGAAGATTTAAAGTGAGCCACTTGATTGTATAGAAAATTCAAAGTTATGTTTAGCAGATTAGCATCCTGTCCTCTACAACAAATGATTTGTGAAAAGATTAACAGAAATATTGAACCAAGAAACAAAGAAACACAAATTTGAACTAATGATCAATGAGTTAATTGCTTTACCCATACTGACATAAAACCCATTCAGCTAAACAGCATAAGTTTCAGACAACAGATATACTGCCTTGTGTCTGCTTTTTCTATCAAAGTTAAAGTGGCCTCTGTTTCTCACAAACAGCTGATTCCATGCCATCTCTACTCAAACACACCCTCTATTCCTCTCATCACTCATTATTCCTTACCACTAAGACTTGCATTAACTACTATAACCATCCATCCAAAGAAAACCACCAGACCTCTAAAATTCCATCTGTGCACATGCTTACTACAGCTTTCATCTGCTCAAAATAAATTTAACCATGTTATTTCAGTTTCAGATGGCCTGTGAAGGACATAAAATACAATAAAATTTTTTAAAATTAAAAATAAATCTAAAATGCTACAAATTGTCAATACAGTGATTTATACAGATAATATATGTACCAATTCTGGGATGGATCTTATCTCGAGCCTCTTGACTAAGAACTGCACTCTGGTTTCCCAAAACAGCCGATGTAGAAATTTGACAACGAGAGAGACGGGCAGTCAGATTGCCAATTGACTTGACAAGCTGTCGGTTCATTGTTCACACACTGCAAAATAGAGGAAAGATATTAGCACAATTTAAAAAGAATGAGTTGAAAGACATTTCTATTAACAAACAATGATATATGTTGCATGTGTGTGTGTGAATAGTTCTAGAGATATTAAAATGCATTATTAGTTATAGAAAAAATATACTTCACACAGGAATCCCAGGAATCCAATGAAACAAGTCAATGTTAATAAACAAAACTTCTTTTCTTTTTAATAGCTTAGAGAAGGAAAAGATAAAATTTTCCTCAGATTGGCGGCCTGGCTTGAATGTTTGCAAAAGAGTGGACACTGGTAAAGCACAACTACCTATCAAGAGACAGGTGGTGGCGCTACACCATCAACAATTTAACATTAACATTGCTTAAATTATAGAATTGCATTTTAATTTTTTAGTTTGTCAAACATGAAATCAGTTATGTAACATTATATAAATTATACAGTATTCCCTTTTTTGTTTCAGTTTGTTTGCTGGTTTCCCTCTTTCTGTCACATAGATGTATAATGTTAGTATGCATAAGTGGTACAGATAAGCTGAGAGAAAAACTAAGTGTAAGAGAAATTGAACGTAGCATATAAAAGACAATTGATATGGACATGTGTATAGATGACTATTCTATCAGGAGATTTCAAGTAGAAGAAATTATGGAAGAAGGTCAAGGAAGAAAAGGACAGAAGTAGTGAAAATTGATCTCAAGATGCAGATCCTCAGCCAGAATATGAGAAAGGAACGCAACAAGTGGTGCGAAACTGTGTTAAAGAGGGCCCAGCCAACATTGCAAGCATGAAAAACAGAAACAAAAATGATGCTGATTGTGAGGTGAGAGACAGATTTGGATAGAAAGAGAGAAGTAGCCAGCAGGCAGCAGACAGACTGTGAAATATAAGAAATGGCAGAAAAGTGACACAGAGAGCACAAGAGAGGAGAGGTAAAAAAAAGGAGTTCCACAATAGAAAAGGAGAATTAGAGAGATAAAATAAAATACCAGAGGTATAGAGAGGGTTAGAAAAATGAGTATGAGACAACTGTGTGTGCATGTGGGTGGGGTTGGAAAATGAAGAAAGTGGCAATAGATTTAGATTGGGTGGGGAGTAAGAAAATAAGAGAGGAAATGAAGAAACAATGTAGTCAGTAATAATAATGAAAAATAAGGGAGTTAAAGTTAAGGAAGTGAAGAGATGACTCCTTAAATAGACAACAGGTAACATGCAAGTCAAACAGATGAAGACATTCTCAGTCATAAAGAAACTACATGACTATCACAAGATGATGTTCTACAGGCATTGGATTTGAACTACTGCAAAATGGTAACATGAAACGAGAGAAAACAAAAGATTCAAGATAAAAAAAAAGAATAGAAAGGAAAAAATGAAATAAGATGAAAACAGAACAAGGCTTGAGACAGCAAAATGAAATAAATCATTTTTAGTAGGCACTGTGATAATGTATACATACACACACACATTGTAGCATAGTTAGGGTAAGAGGCATTTTTCCCCACTTTGGAGATACTTCCAGATTAGTGAATTTAAAACAAGTGAAGCCCAGCATGAACATCTACAGGAAGAGAATCGAGAAAAGGGTTTAGTCTGAATGCTAGCAGAGTTAACACTGCTGTAGGCCCCAAAAGCCAGGTAGGTCCATCGTCACCATCCTTGCTTTTTTCTATGATTGCACGGGTCAGACAGAATTCATTGAAGTAGATTTTCTATAGTCAGTTGCCCTTCCTGTTTCAAAACAATGTAATATTTCCACATGGTTGGTTATATTTTCAAGCAAAACTAAAAGGCTTGTATGACAGTGACACTTATTTACAACTATTGTATGATATCCACATAAGGACATTGACACACACAAGGCTGGGCTTCTTTCAGTTTCTGCCTACTAAATCCACTCACTAAGTTTTGGTTAGCTCAGAATTATAATAGACAGTTGACAAAAGTGCCAAGCAAACTTTTTAGCCACTCAGCCAATCCCGTACTTAATTATATGTACAGAGCATTTTTGTACATAGACCATTGAATAGATGTAATTAGTTTATAAACTGCTAGATGAGTGTATATGCACACCTATGAGAAGACATATGTGTGTGTGTGTGTGTGTGTGTGTGTGTGTGTGTGTGTGTGTGTGTGTGTGTGTGTGTGTGTGTGTGTATATGTATATATATATATATATATATATATATATAAAGTCTATATATCTTTAGGATTTTGCTTTGCAACCAAATATCTCTGGATTTGATGCTTAATGAATGACTTCCTTTGTCACTCAACATGAGAAACAATAAAACTGATTGGTTCATTAGTAACATTATTGATAATAATGTTATTCACAAATTGCAATATAAAATAAGTAAAATATGGATAATTAAGGCAAACTTCGTTTTTTAACTGACTAAAACTTTTGGACAAATGAAAAGAAATGGCTGTTAGCACTTCTGCAGAAGTCTTGCTGTACAAGGTTAAAAGACACCTCACCATAGAACACTGTCCCTCCTGACTCAGACTGCTACACTAATATAAACAAGTTAATCACTTCAATTATACACTGTTCCTATCATCTACCTTCAGTCTGTGCCACACTAACTTCTGTTCACCCATTTCCTTCGAGACTATTTCATCTGAACCTAGTTTGTCATCAATTTCCTGCTTCTCAGGATAATCTACAGTGCTATATACCGTTATTGATCCCACATTTAATTACAATGAAAAATTACACAAATCCATATCAAAAGGTCTCTGTTATTTGTCACTAAATGCATGCATGAACTCGCATACACACACAGCCTCTACGGTCAAACAGTATCCTCTTCTTGAGGATACATTACCAAGTAGTAGGCTAAAAATAAGCTATTTTTAGCTTACTACTACTGTGTGGCTTAACTGTATCAGTGGGTAACAGTGTAATTAGATAATGAAGTCCTACATAAAACAACTATGTGCTGATTGTATCTGTAATGCTGAGGGTGCTACACAAAAAAACATTCAAGACCACATCCAAAAGTCATCTTGCTGGTTGGCACTCACCAGCACACTCCAACCTCTAGCCTAAGGACACTGTTTCATTACTCAGCTTTAATTGCTACCACTCCAATAAACTTGGTCCCTCAAAATGAGCTAATTGCATATAAAGTCCACTTGGTACACCAGTTTCTCCTCCTAGGCTCAGTACTGATCACTATAACCAATCCTTCCTTCCAGAATGTCAACCTCTGAAGAAGACTCAGCCAATTACAGTTCCAATGGTAGACACCATATATGCAAGGATCAGAGATTAATTCACAATCCAAATCAGCCATACATAATCCACATTTCAGCAGTCTAGCTTAGCAGTTATACTGAAAACATAGATTGGTACACTTTTCATTTGCATACCCTCATGTATAGGTTAAAGAATATTTTCTTCTAACATTGAACATTACAAGGAGAATTAATGACTGTTCTGGTCAAAATTGTAGCCTAACTTTGCATCAAATTTAATACACTAAGTAAATCTCCTTTCCATTTCAACAAGCTCACCATCAAATGCCAAAGCACCTTTGGTCACATCAGACCAAAACCCTTGCCCCTTCCATTATCCTTAATGTACTGTAGCGTTAGGCTCTATCCTTTGGAAACACACAAGTGTGTTTCCATTTGCAAAGAAGAGAAAACTCTGATCTTGCCAATTTATCATTCCATTGCACTCACTGCCAACATCTCGAAAAATGATGAAGATAGCCATTAACCTCTAAATCCCTTTCTCTTTCCTTGACAACCACCTGTATAGCTTTTGTAAAGTCAGATCTACTGGAGATATGTTCTCTTAAGACCCTTTAAAAATTGTGAAAATAGTGTCATTAAATTTGACTCAGCTAGGTATTTAACTGTGGTATGTGAATCTCCTAGAAAAACATTCACACATGTGCTCCGTCCTTCTCTTGTCTCAATGGTTTCCTGTCAGTACCAATAAAGTGTGTTAGTGAAATTTTAACTCATTATCAACTCTGCCGAGTTCAGTTTTGACCCTCGCACTACTTATTATCACCAACCATAGCCACTCCTACCCAGGTGGTACCAAACTTCGTGCACCCAATCACCTACTTGCAATCTTGACATCACACTAAACCTGCACTGACCCCAACAGCGAAAAGAATCACTACATATATCAAAGAAACAATATTGTAGCCTTCTACAAAACATAACTAGTATGCAACTAGAACCCTCAAGGTTGCTACTAATGTTACACCTCGTCATCACTAAGGATCTCTTTGCAACTTAGCCAAGACAGGCTTTCTTTTCAGGGCCTGAAAATATTTTCAGACCATAAAAACTAACACTACAAATAGTTAAAGCAAGATTCACAGTAGATCCCACATCTGAGACATCCAAAAACAGGCTACCTGACTCATTGGTAGGTTCAGTTGTGAAATCACCTATCTACCTTCTCTACCACTACTTCAAGGGCCCTAACCCCTCAGAGATGGCTAGACTGAAGTACTTTCAATTCAATTCAGCAACAAAAATCTTGTCCAAACCACTGTCAAATTCTGCCTCTGGGATTCCCTCCCAGCCAATATTTTTCTTTCAGCTGTCAAGTTGCAGCACATCATCTTCCTCCAGTCTAGATTTTAAAAAAAAACCAGCAATGCTAAGCTTAAAAAAATATTGTATCTTGCAGTGAACAAACTGTCTGAATAAATGTGGAAAAGGATCAAGAGCTAAATAATATTCTAGCTACACAAATAATTGGACAGTGGAGTGAGTTCCTGTCCAGATAATAACACTATACCACATACAATAATCATTGCATGTCAAAGTGTGCAGTTTAATCCTCAACTAGTCAGAGGCATAGTATAATTGGAACAACAAAAAAGATCATATCTAGTCATTTGGCCATCTGCCTAGATACTGACCTGATACTATACAACACCACCTACCCTGCAAAGATTAAATTGCTTGAGTAACAGAGCTAATCTACAGTTAAATAGTGTTATCTACCTGTTAGTCTGCCTAAAACTGTATATGTACCAAAGCTATTTCTCTAACATTGTATAGCTCTGGAAGTTTCTGCAATGATAAGGTTATACTACCATAGGTATGCCCTTAATATGGTAACCAACAATAAATACAATCACTGGCATGTAAGTGAGACAAAGAAGAAAATATAGAAGGCTTAAATGGCCTGTATTTAGCTCTAGTTTCATACATTAAGCATTGAAAAATAAATTGCCCTCTGAATGGGTTGACAGTTTATTGCAGGTAATATTGCTCAGATGTTCAAAACAACTACATGAAATGAGGATACAATATTCTGCCCTGCAATACAATAAAATGCTTTCAGTAGAGTTGAATCACACATACAACCAAGTAAGCCTTTACAGTATCCATTCAGCCACCATACTCCTACTACATTTATAAGAAAAGATATTTCTGCTGATAATGCCTTCCAAAAGGTCATTTATGATAGTAGTGAAAGTTTTGGAAAGAATTTATCACTACACTATATTAATGTGATTTTTGTAAAAGTTTCTCACCAAGAATTTATTATAGAAAACATAACAGGAATTCTAAAAACACAGAATACCCATTATCATTATTTAATTTTAAAAAGGCAAAATAACTGAAAAACTTATAGGTGGGTAAAAATATACAGAAAAACTAACTCCAAAGAGCAAAGGTGACCTACACTTTCTTTTCAAAGAAAACAAACAGCAAGTAAATGGATACAAACAGATGTTAGATAAGAAAAGACTAAAGAAACAAAACTAGTTGGAAATATTTACAGTGAAAGAAAGGAGCTAGGCAACTTGAAAACTATTTCCTCGGTGTTGTTTAACCCCAAGTTACTTCCAGCTGAGCAGACCTATGATCAAAGATGCTCTAGCCTTGAGTATTGCTTTTGTTTCTTTCCTTTAAGACTGTGAAGTGAGATTTGGCTACTATTTCTAGTGGTTTGAGTGGCTACACTGAGGCTCCTTTAATGGATAAAAAACAGAAATGTTGACCCTTGGATATTCATTCACTATCTTAAATGTTGACTATCCCCCTCAGTTGAATGATAAAATAAATAAATTTAAAAAGTCCAAGATGAATGACTCACTCAGTTGGTGCCATAACTAGATTTGTGTTAAGAATTGTCAATGTTACTGAAGTGTGAGTTTTCACTAGAATCACTCTACAACAGGAAGTCATTAAGAATAACGAAGGACAGCCTTTTGTGATCGCTGAATTGTTAGAAATAGCAGCCAAATCTCCCTCACGCTACCTTTTTTTAATAAACGACACTGAATACTCTTGTTCTGGATGCATTCTGTGAGAAAAAGAGGTGAGATGACCAGGGTTGACATGGGTTCGAATAACAACGTCAGCATACCGAATTTTCCTTTTAAAAGGAAACTAGGAATGCAGATTTTGTCCAAAAGGTTGCATCATTATTCCAGTACTGGATCTGATTCACTGACATTCATAACAAATATCATATCCTTGAATTCAAAGAAATTTGTTTTTGCGTTTTTTTTTCCTTCTAAGACAAGGTTAAGTGTAAAAGACATTTTCAGAATTATAAATAGTAATTGTGTATAATCGTCTACAATTTGAACCTGTGCACATCAGTTTCGAAACATACTGAAATGTGCAAGTTGTGAGGAAAGTAATAGAGCACTTGAATGCACACGCACAAACATCTGGTTTAGAAAGACATTGTCAGACCACAAGTGTTTCTCATCTTCAAGGTGATACTGCACAAAATACATGGTCAATCCTTCCTCCCCAGAACTAATTCAATCTGAAAATTCCATCTCGCAGGCATTTTTTCTTCCGGCAGTTATCAAGTTGAAGAGTAACGGTATCAATCTTGGCAGTTTACAATATCCTGCGAAGGTCATTGTCTGCTACCTGCTCTTTTCACAAACACATACAACTGTCTGGCCTATTGTTTTTACCTGACTTTTTTTTTATTTTTGGTAAACTCCCACGCTATATGTAACTTGTTTTTGTAATATTCCTTTCATCCGACGTCCTTGTGACAAATAAAAGAAATTATTATTAAACTATATACAAGAGGAAGAGTCCTGCTATCAGTTTAAAAACAAAACAAAAAAAAATTCATTCAAATTTAAACTAACGCCGTGTATGAACGGTAAGTTGTTAATTACAAAAGAAAAAAATGAGATATCGTAGACGAAGCGGCGGAAGTAAAGGATACGTACACCACCCGTTATCGGCGTTACAAAAACCCTAACCCTAAACACCAGGTGTATGTATTCTTTACTTTCGCCAACGAAGAAGATGCTGAGGTCAAATATTGTTGACAATGTAGAAAGCCACAATTATGTAATATTAACAGGAAGAATAAATGTAATAGTAACCCGTGTGTATTGACTACAACTGACTGTAGGACAAGAACGTATAAAGGTCAATTATAGACGGATATATCACGTAAGCCAATTGTAACAAACAGGTTTTTTGTGGGGGGTCACACCTACACCTGTGCAGCTGGACCCACAACAGGTGACATTTATCAGTCAATGATAATTAATATATTAACAGTGGTTGAAGAAAAGGGGCCTACTGTTAGATATGTTGGTTTTGTAGCATAATACTCGAACAAAATAATTCAACATTGAAATCATCCAGAATTTTACGGTCTCATTTTTGAAAATCTGAAATGCTAATTTAAATTTTTAAGGATTAAAAAAATGCATTTTTCAAGGAGAGGTGCGGAACTGCATTAGATCCCAAAATTTAATTATTATGAATGAAAACAATATAATTTATTGATTCAAGCAGGAGCTATATCAGTTCGATGCTCTACAGAGCGAGTTAACACATTGAGAGAGAGAAGAAGGAAGCGAGAAGACAAAGGAGTAAAATAATTAAATAAACATTTAGTTGGATTTACAAAACGGGAGATATTATTAGAGAATGAGAACATAACTATTAATATATTGAATAAATATCTATCAGTAAAACGGTAGAAGAATACAATGATTAAGATGACTTAAAACGGTTCGATGTGTAAATGGAGGAGGACGTTTGAGTCAGAATGACAGAAAATTTACAAAGAAAGAGTTAATTTTGGTATATTTTTCCTTCAAAAATGATTTCATACAAAAAGAAGTGTAGAAGTTGTGGCCGTTGCTATATTTCTTGAATAAAGATAAAAGCGACCTTACGTTAACCTTGAGGACACAACAACCTTCCCACATGTCCACTTTTTATAATGGACATTAAAATTCTTTAGTGGTAAAAATAAACCACAGGATGATGCGAAATAAATAGTTACCAAAACACAAGCATAAATAAATAAATACTAACCTGGTAACTAATGGACCGATGTAAAGGAGAAAAGATATTCAGAGAAATGTGCTTCTCCAGAGAGTTAGGTGGTGGACGAGACTTGACGAAGCCGACGAGACTTAATGAGATCAAGAAACTTAACTCTTTCCAAACTATGCGCTAAGGACGAGGTGGGAGGTTATGGTAGAGAACGGTTCTATCACTGCCGTCATTAGACTTTTTTTTTTTAATTAAAAAAAAATACAAAAGTATTTTCGAAATAATGAGTGGATAAAATGAGAAGGGAAATTTTTGAAAGTTTTGATTCTAACACATTCTTAGAGCAAATGTTCACTGCAGTGCATCATCATTATAACTCCTATACATCTAATATTTAATGACTAATTCATCTGCCTTTTCATTTTAAAGCGGTGAGCTGGCAGAATCGTTAGCACGCTTCCAAGAATCGTTGCATTTCGTTTGTCTTTATGTTTTGAGTTCAAATTCTGTTGTGGTTAGCTTTGTCTTTCATCCTTTTGAGGTTGATAAAATAAGTACGAGTTGAATACTGGGATTGATGTAATCGACTTATCCCTTCTCCTGAAATTGCTGGCCTTGTGCCAACATTTGGAAGCAATATTTAATGACAAATTTTCAAATCTTATGTTGGTAATAAATTTGATCGTAAATTGACTATGATAAAGTCACCAATACCCACAGGGATATGAACTAACTCTAGATACTATTTCAATTTACTACAGATAGCAGTCAAACATTCTTCAAATTACATTTTACAGTTTCAAATAACACCTGGACACGTTAGATAATGCAATTCTACCAAGCGTAACTTTGAAAAAAATGAAGTGATCTTTGATCTTATGCTTGCTTAATTAAGAATGAACATTGAAGCTAAGCAACAATAACAATATTTTTTAAAAAATACATCTCTGAGAAAGATTTAAGGTTTTAGATTAATGATTCTCAATCATTTTGACTTAGTTGCACACTGAAAGTCATATATAAAATTACTGATGCACTTTGGTACAGTATGTAAAACAACACTGGCACACTCTACATGGAAAGTTAAGAAAACTCTACTTATAATGGAAGGTTTTTTATGATACTTTTGGGGTATCTTCTTCTTCCATTATAATTATTCTGTTGATTCAAGGAGCTGGAAATACGAAGAATGAGGTTCTCAGGCAGAGTGAATTCAATAACCACTTATTCATAGGTGCTTTGTACAAGGGGGTTGCTTTCAGTAACCATCTTCACAGCAGTGCATAGTTAGCCTTCTCTCTCATACATGTGAGGTTCAATAACCTCTGGAGATAATGCATGTGGTATCACAGTGGGACAAAAGTTTGCTGTGAGTTCCTGGCTGTGAAGTCTTGCTCGGCATCAGCGTGAAAAGAATGAGAGGGAAAATGCTGTTGTCTTTTCCTTAAAAAATAGTTGCAGGTGAGATCTCATTTTTGTCTCATGTATGGCAATGGTTACAGGCAAGATCTCACTGTTTCAAAATGGCACTGGCTTCTTTGTGCCTTGCTACAGGGGCTCCCCCCCTGAGAATGCCAGTGTGAAAATAGAGAATAACTGGAGCAGGCACAAGAAAAGAGCAAAGATGGTAACCGATTGCAAACAACAAGATATGGTACAAAAATGTGACGAGTCAAAAAGAAAAATAATTGCAAGAAATATAAATTGGCATGCACAAAATGTACAATGGCAGAGTATTGGAATTGTTCAGTAACACAGGGGCCAATGCACAGTATGGCTTGTCCTGGTGACATGAGGTTTGTTTGTGTTAGGTTGTGGTGATGAAGGTGGAGGTGTAGGTGATGGTGTGGTCAAAGGTGCATGTGTGAGTGGATGTGTAGGTGGTTGTAAAGGATTAAAAGTGGGTGTGGCTAGAGTGTCATCGAAGGGTGTGGAAACCTCAAAATATGCTTTTTTAAGTCTCTCGACTAACATGGTCTCTGCCCGACCATTGATGTCGAGACTAAAAGTTTTGGGTGTGCGCAATAGCACATGAAACAGTCCTTTATAGGGAGAAACAAGTGATCCTCTGAGAAACAAGTGGTCATCCTGAACAAAAGCATGAGTCCACTTGTCAATGTCTGGTGGGACATGAGAGGGAATAGATTGGTCACGCTGATACATTGGTGAAAGACTTGAGAAATTCAAGCGAAGTCTGGTGACATACGACGTTGGATCAGGATGTGATGAACTGGGTGGTGCTAACATTGTACCAGGAAGTGCCAAGGTGGTACCGTAAAGGAGTTCAGCAGAAGAGAAACCTAAGTCTGTCTTAACGGCAGTGCGACAACCAAGAAGAACGATAGACAGGAATTCTGTCCAAGATTGCAGATCAGGAGTGGCATGT
>NC_068981.1:20810535-20812416 GCF_001194135.2 Octopus bimaculoides
AGACAGGAATTCTGTCCAAGATTGCAGATCAGGAGTGGCATGTAGTGTGTCCATGTGACATGTTAATGCATCGACTCTCTCCAAAATGTTGTCATGTGACGAAGTAAGGTAATATTTTTCATAGCCACATGTTTTCATGGAAGATTGTGACAGAAGAACACCACTTGCATGACTCTAACACTTGCTTATAACCAATACACAATGTTAACACAAGGAGATAGTAACACACACACACACACACACACACACACACATCTCATTATCATCATCATTTAACATCTGTCTTCTATGCTGGCATACGTTGGACAATATGTATTTGTGTGTGTGTGTGTGTGTTCATTTCTTAAGTGATAATACTTTTCTTAAATAAGCTGTCATTGATTTAACTTTCTCTACAAAGGTAACTGACTTTACCTTTTCACTTCAAAAACTGATATGGTCAGCCATTTGACATTGGTATATCATATATGATTAATATTTTGGGATTGAATTGATTCAATCAATTACGTTCCTTTATCTGCAAAACTGACATGATACTAATTCAAGTTCTGTCAAGAGCAACCTTACTTTTCATTTTTCCTGGATTAATAAATTACCAGCTGATTACTGCATTATTTAATCAACTTCATCACTTTTTAAAAAAATTATGACTGCAAGGCTTGTAAGAAACCCTGATCAATAAATAAGCAAAACATCAGAAAATTAGATAGAAACTAAATATTTGCAAGATAATAGTTCAAAGATAGCTAAGTTATATATATATATAAACAATCAATTTAAAATAGAAAATGAAAAGAGAGCCACTGATATAACTCAAGCCTTCTTTTCAAATTAGGTACTAAGTTTCTGTTATTTTGTCTTCACAAGGATAATTTGCCAGGCACAAGTAATAACAGGTTCAAGTTCTGTCATTGGGTCCCTTGCTGTTTAATGTTTCTAATTTGTGTATATAAGGAAAATTCTCAGCCATCAACCAGGGATTCTCCCTGTGACCAGAGTTTGGTTTGCCAAGACCCTCCAGCTCCTTCTATATTGTGCTACATGCATTCAATCAGCCATGCTCTTGTTTCCAGTCCATGCTTTCATGTCATCAATTCATAGATGTCATTGATGCCCTCTTGCTCTCATCTCCTCTACACTGCCAGTCAACACTTGGGTAATGGCTCATAGTGCATTGTATGTTCAAAATATGATAGATTTGTGGACTTTTTAGTTCTGCAGCATTTGTTACCCCATCTTTTCAGTTTATTCTGCCAAATCTGCAAAAGATCCACATCTCAAAGGCATCTGGCAGTCAAACATAAGTCAGTCAGTCAGTCCTAAGAAGTGGGTGAAAGCTTTTACGAAAGGTGCAGATTTTATCATTGAACAAAAATGATCATTAAAATATTAGTAGTTAATTAAAAACTCAACATTATTTTACATCTTTAATTACCTGTTATGGATTCTCTTCTAACAAGTGGTATTAATCTATGCCTCTTTATATACTGAGTTCAAATCCTGCTGAGTCAACTTTGCCTTCTGGGATCTATAAAATAAATATAGCAGTCAAGGACTGAGTTGATATAACCAACAACACTAATTTTCAAATATGATGACTTGTCTCTATGTTAGAAATCAATATATTACTGGTGCAATTTTACTAATGCCAGAAATTAGAAAAACAAATTTGACCAATGAATATTACTCAGAATGTTGGAGTATGAAATTAGACATTGGTAACCATTTCTGACAACTCACTTCCTTCATAAATGGTAAATACTGATAAATGATCCCTAAATAGACTGACTATCTCTTTTTGATCAATACATTATTGTTTGACTTCCCTCTTAGTATCTCTGTCATTCTCTCTCTCTATCTCTCTCTCTCTCTCTCTCTCTC
>NC_068981.1:20812451-20835984 GCF_001194135.2 Octopus bimaculoides
CACACACACACACACACATCACATTCACCAGAGATGTTTTGTATGCAACTGAAGCTGTTCATCAAGGATTTGTGTACATAATCATCAAAAGACCCACAAAGATGATGATCATCAAATTTAATAATAAACAACCATAAGCAGGTGAGCAAGATTGTTCCTGTAAGTTCTGGAAATTAAATCACTTTGACAGGTTTTACCCCTCTCAGACCTGTGTCTCTGTGTCTAACTTTATCCTCCACCTGGACTTCTGAGCAAAAAGATAAATAAACAGTTGAATATAAAGCTCAAGAGTAATGATTGCAGGTAAACTAATGAACATAACTGACTGCATTTTTTTTTCTACTTATGTTTATCATTGCTGATTTACCAGGAATCCAGTGGAGATGACATTTAATCTATCACTACTAAAGCAGGAATACTGCGTGGCAGGGTTAATCTTTTATTGACATTCTATTCAAGGAAAGGTTCAGATCACTTTATTCAAAAGATAGGATAAATCTCAATGAATGCTTGAGTGGTTTCTTTGAATGACAATAACAGGAATACAATAACAACGACAGGTGAAGGTTGAGAGTAATGGATTTAAATTATTTATTGTCTTTTTAAGAGCTCAATTGCTTAGGGATTTTCTGAATTTAGATTTAACATTATCAGTAATGCTTCTACAACTTATAATTTTGAGAAGTTTAAATTTATGTTAGGGTAGGCTACAGTCTTTATTTCAATCATATAAGAATCAGAAAGAATATTTATTTGGTTAGATGATAATGAATTGATAGTTTGAACTCCTTTGCACAGACAAAAATTTAAACTAATCAGCTAATGAACCATAACTATTTTTAAACTGGTACTCTTAGCTAGGGTGTTGAACTATTTGATTTAAATATATAGTCCATCAGCTACTTTTATTAGTTAATATCCTCCACTACTTGTATCCTTGACCAGAACTCCAAGCACTCTTGA
Organism: Octopus bimaculoides; assembly: GCF_001194135.2. Classification (NCBI taxonomy): domain Eukaryota; kingdom Metazoa; phylum Mollusca; class Cephalopoda; order Octopoda; family Octopodidae; genus Octopus; species Octopus bimaculoides. The sequence continues at coordinate 20,813,415 of NC_068981.1, forward strand.
TCTCTTTCTCATTCATAAACCCAACCATTACTGTGTCATTACTGACTCTTTCTCATTACTTAATAAAGTTGATTTCAAAACTGCCAATCATACAAGTCCTTTCTCCACAAATACCCAGGTACTTCAAGTTGGTTAACTATTTGGACCTCCACCAGTTTTATGTTAGCTGCTTATGACAGTGAATATACTTCACTTGTAATTCATTTGAAATGATTTAGTCCATGACAAATATTATCCTCCAAGGCATGTCACACAAACTTTGACAAAATCAGTGTTGTTACTCTTGACATCAGCAAAGGCTTTTGACCATGTCAAGCATGAAAACCATCTAAGATGCTCACCCATAGGTTTCATCCCTCTTTCAGCTTAGATAAGAGGTTTTCTGTTGGATGGTACAAACAGGGCTCTTCTTTTCCTACATTTTTCCTTCAGAAATTCAAACTGAGCATCAACCATGCTAAAGTCACTGGTCAGTGAAACCAAGACCTAGAATCAAGCCATAAATTCTCAGTAGCCAGGTTCATACCATACATAGATCATGCTCATATCACACAGTCTGTCCTGATTAGCAACCTATCAGCTCACAGTGATATCATGCCATATCATGAACATCATCTGCAATGTTCTCAAGGTTCCTGTGCTTTTCTTAGTATAAGGCAAAAACCTGTCAAGAACAACTCCTGAGGTTTGAGTGCCACCAGGGAACACACATCCTCACCTCTCACCACAAGCAATCAGAGAGCCGCTTAGTATACCAGAAACAACATCAAATTTTCCTTTGCTGAATCCAGCTAGAAATGAAAGGAATTCCTCTTCATAAATGTAAACCAACTCTTTCCTGCTTCTTGAGCCTTACTAATCATTACCAGGGGAGGACCCAAGGCACCCCTCAAAAAAAGAAGTGTGCCCTTCTAAATAATGTTATTACGCCCTTTTCTCATGGAATTGTATTCCTTTCTGACCTTGTGCCCACCCTTCTAAAAATCCCTGAGACCACGCCTGATTACTATGTATATTTGTTATACTGAAGCTCATTTCTAATCGCCTATGTCTCTACCAGTAGTCATTAGAAACTTATGTAATTATATACAATAAATATCATATGAATATATTGTGTTATGTTCATATTGTTCATGTATGCATAACACACAGCCCAGTTTACACTAAGCAAATAACATACCAACGAAACATCCCACTGTGACACCTGTAAAGGTCATGGACTCAACCTTCCCCAAAAAGAAAGAATGTGTTGAGTAAGTTATTCATATTTTATAGGCATAGGTGTAGAGAAGCTTGCTTCCCAACTATGTGATCTTGGGCTCAGTTCCACTACATGGCATCGTGGGCAAGTGTCTACAGCTATGAGAAAATATTACTTTGCTTGGTAACAGGTAAAAGCAGGTGACATGAAGGGCATTCAGCCGTAGAAAATCTGCCTCAAGAAATTCTGTCTGACCCATGCAAGTTAAAAAATATGAACGGTAAATAATGATGTCAATGATGATATATGGTAAAAATCACTATACGCTAATTAGTCACAGTTACCTCACTGAATACAACCGTCGCAACTCTTTTAATGTAGACTTTTTTTTTCACGAAAAAATAAAGGGGTAGGTGGTATCTATCTCTGTAAATTTATTTATAGATAACAGCTAAATTACCACATATACCAAAAAAAAAATTTTTAGATGGAAGTGTAAATATACTACTATCAAGACTCAAACGTAGAGTATATCCACAACCTCTGCAGAATTAATGACGTTTATTTAAGTACTTATAATGAGTCCCTGAAAGATAATAAAAGCTTGCTGGTTAGTGTTTCGTGGTCTCTTAACATAGCTTCCGAGTTCCTTCGTAGACACAGGTACGTAAGCTATATACGATACAAAATGCCTATCAAATCGAAACTGCTGTCACTTCACATGCGATTGATGCAAAGCAATGTCATTAAAGAAAGTAATATAAATTTTGACGTGCGTATATACACAAGCAAACATTGAGGAATCCATCTACACATACGTACACACGTTCACGTGCACGTACCCCCCTCTCACATACATATACACACAGAGGAATGAGTGATCGGTTTCCGTCAGAGCACCCTGTATATATTGTGTTATGTTAACATACGGCAAGATCGAGAAATCATACATAATCGATAGAACAGGCTTTATGATGTCAGTAAAGTCAAGGTCCCGTCTTTTTTTGTCTTCGACTTCTCTAAGCCAGCAAGTACCCATTTACATCATTAATATAAATGGCTGTAGCATTAGAAAACTTCCTTTGGCTGCCACCGGGAGACTGAATTGATGGTAAGTTTCACTATTTCAACATGAATTCAGAACAAAAGCCTTTTAATTTCTGGTCAGTATGTCTTATACCTGTTATTTTAGTGCATCTTTATATTATCACTCTTCCCAAACTAAACACTTTTCTGAGTGATGTTTATATTTCTTTTTTTTTACATGTAAACAAGCTGCAGGAGTGTTATATATATATATATATATATATATATATATATATATATATATAAAACAGTGACACATGTTTAAGATATTACATGTGTTTGTTTATTAATCTCCTCGCATGTGTGTATATATATATCACTTATTTATAAACGTAATTTGACTCGTTCTCATCTGTCGTATTTTTCTCAGTCAAACTCTACTATTTTTCCACCTACGTATAGTAATGTTCAGAGTTGTGAATACTTTTTACAGTATTACAATATCGTAACGATCATTCATGTGTAAAGAAACTCAGTGTGCTGTAATACTCTTTCGGTTATTCTTCCTAGACAAGATATGTATATCGGATGGAGCACTATTATCCTTGTTAATTACATATTTTATGATTACAGAAAAAAAAAATTAAAATGCTGGGTAACTTAATTGTTGAAGCGTTATTATTTGTGTTAGAACAGTAATTGACGTTCGTCTTCGTGTTTCGGTTTCAGTATGTATTTTATTCAGTCGACCGTAAAGGTTCGCCCTCCTCATTAATTATAGATAATGAAAGTAGTCCAAAATCCAGCAGTCCTTTAATACAGTCGTTAGACAATGAACGGCAGCGCATATGACTCTTTTTCTGGACCTACGAGATTAGTTGTTAAAGAGGAAGATGTTTGTTTCAGGCCGGAGGCTTAGCGCGATTGAGTGAACTCTGCTAACGAGATCTGTGGGCCAATTGGTGATGTTAGACCTTAGGAAGTGTTGCCTAGCCTTTAGTCATCCTTGAATGAGCAGACCCCTGATTAAAAGAATTCCAGTCATGAACATGCATAGTTTTATTTCAGATATCGTAAATGGAGAGCTCCATTATCGAATGTGTCTTTTCCTTCTTTAAAACAACATGAAAACGATTTGAGGAATATTTATTTTGTCTGCTACATTACGTTTTGGTAGAGTTAAAGATGGCAGTTAAAATGTCCACTAATAATTTGGCTTCATACTTTTATTGTTGTGAACAATCAAAGATAACTCCGATTGTTTCTTTAAACCATCATTACTTTGATACTACCTACAAATAGCAGTTGTGTAGCACCAGGTAATCCTAGATGGAACAGTTCTATCATACGCAGATGGCCGAACGGCAAGGTGCGACATACAGGCCCATCTATCCAACTAGATCAGTGTTCCGCAACCTTTTTTCACTTGCTGTACACTTATATTCATTTCAAAATTCGGCGGCACGCCTGATCTAAAATTATAACTAAAAGCATATGGAAAAATTATATTCCGGTTACACTGCGGCACACCGAGCATCGTCTCGTGGCACACCAGTGTTACGCGGCATACCGGTTGCGGAGCACTGGACTAGATGATGGCCATAGAAGTACTGCTTCTATACTTTATTTATCAGCACAAAGGATGAAAGGTAGAATTAACCACTGTTGGGTTGAATATAGAGTGCAGAGTATTTGAGCAAATATTGCTAGATTAACCTACCCAAACCAGCTAATTCGTCTGTGTGTGTGTCTTATTTCAGTCATTAGACTGCGGCCTTGCTGAGGCACCACCTTGAATATGTATGTATAATATATATATATACGTTATACGTGTGTGTGTGTTGTATATCATCATTATTTAACATCTGTTTTCAATGCTGACTTTGGTTGAACAAGATTGTTTTGATCTGTATCAGCTTTTATTTGGAGTTAATGATCTCCTAGACGGATTGGAGGACCAAACTCACTCATACATTTCAATTTTGTCTTGGCTTTCTATGGCTAGATGTCCTTCCTGTCTCCACCACTTCACAAGATGTACTGGCTGCATTTTATGTTGCATCAACAATAGTGATGTTGCTTTGCATTCCATAAAACAAGAGTTTTTACTACTCTATGATGTGTTTATTCATTTAAAATAACCTGTCTGAAAAAGTAAGTAAAAGAGTGAGTGAAGATAAAAGAATCAAGATGGAGTTGGAGTGAAGGTTGTAAGATTATGAGGTAAAAATAGAGTGATTGTGGGAGAGTGGCAAAAGCAGAGAGAGTAATGGTTAGTAATAGAGGTGGACAATGGTAAGAATGAGTGATAGATACCAATAGCAAGTGGCTTGGGGGAAGAGGAGTAATGACTGGCAGTACAGAAAGGATGAACAGCTATTGTCTTTCTTAGTTGCACAGGCAGAATAAGACGGTAAATAGAAGAGAGGGCATGCTAATATTATACCTGCTTCATTTCTTTCTGCATTCAAAACCAAAGTCTATCATGCATTGCATTCGTATAAACACTATTCATGTTCCTTCACTATGAGGGAGAAGTATTTTGTTGCTAGGAGAAGTAGAAGCTTCTAGAACATTCTCCAACTCATTCTTAGTCTAGTTTCTGTGTTTGTGCTACATAAAAAGCACTAAGTCCACTCTGCTGAGCGGTTGATGTTAGGAAGGGCATTGAGCTGTAAAAATCCTGCCAAAACAGTCATAGAAGTCTGGTGCAGGCTTCGGCTTGGCTAAATCTTGTCAAACCATCCCACCCATGCTAGCATGGAATATGGACATTAAATGATGATGATTTGTTTCATTAGAAAGATGGCATCAACAGTACCTCTTCCTTGTACAAAACCAGACTGCATCTTACCTAGGTTATGTTATCAATTAAACTACAATTCTGGATCTTTCATTTTCTGGCTTAACAGTCTGACACCTCTGCAGTTTTCTACATCACTCCTTGTATATGACACCTGTGCTACCTGATTTGCTATGCAGATGAGTAGTCTATAACCTACTTCACTAGAAATTTTAAGCATCTTAGCATTGCTGTCAACTTAAATGGTTGATCTACCTTATTGGTTCATCTTAGGGAGACTGTCTTTCTCCCATGCATTTTCCTCATTCAACAAACTTGAAATAGCACTTCCTTGCCTCTTTCTTTTCTGTGTCAATACAAACAAGTGTACACACTTTTCTTCAGCACATCTCACTTTTCTTTCACACATTGCTCTGCACTCCAGAATATGTCTTATCTTACAATACTGGTGATCTTTTCACTTTCAGCTTCTCCTCTTGCTAGTGACTCTTCTTACCATTTGATATTACTCTTTGCTGCTCCCTTTCTTCCAATCTTTCCAAGCCTATCTCTTTATGGCTCTATCTTGAGAATTATCTCACTGCCATGTTACCCTTCTTTTGCTAGGACTTTGCACCGTCCACAAATCTGGTTTGTTGCCTCAGTCTTGTATGAATTCTTTGGTGTAATTTTCTATCTCCTCTTTCTGTCTTGTTATATATGTAAATATGTTTCTAAACTTCTGATTTACTATGTGGATAACTAGCCAGGAATTTTAAGCACCTCGGAGATAATTCCTATAGAATCAGGTGTCTTCGCTGCCCTCATATCCTTTCGTCATAAATTCTCCTTCTCCTGAATAACTTTTGATTTGTCTAACTCTTACTCCGAAATCACTAACCACTAGTCTATATTGAGTTGTACATTCCTCATTGGGAAGGACACACATAGCTGTTGATCTCTTGTCCTGGTGAGTTAGTAGTATATTTTAGCTTTTATGCTGTTTTTTTTTCTTGGTTCATTTGTTTCCTGTCATTCGTTCATATTTTGTACATTCAGCAGAGCATGTTCACTTAATTTTTTTTTCTAGTCTTTGCAAATCCTCTGTGTTTAAGGCCCATATCTCGATACCATGTAGCCTTGTGCATCATATACAGGCTTCATACAATCTGCTTTTCCTCTATTGTTGGCCAGCCAAGGTAATAGTTCTGTAAACTTTTTTCAATCTGTTCTAACTTTGGCAAGTATGCTTTAGAGCATTTACCCCACTGTGAATTAGGTCACCTTGATAACAGAAGCTATCAACTATGAGAGAGTCTATTTTGCATGTGCTTTTAGTACTTATTGACATTGTGCACCTACTATATGCAGAGTCTACTTCTTTGTTAACTTGCCTGTGATTCTACTTCACCTCTTGTGCATCAGTTTACACTGAATATGCCACTTAGGATTCCTACTTACTCCTTTTCTACACACCAAGCATGGCCCCTTCTTTCATGATTCAGAGTCCTGTCTTTTCTACTACTCACTAAAACTTTAATCTTTGTTCAGGTTATATTGAGGCACCTTGATTCTGGGTTTTGCTTTCATGCTTGGAATTTCATTTTTAATTGTGCTATCGATTCAGCTGGCTTGGAGAACAATAATGAACAGAAGGGAACTGAGCCCTGATACCCTTACCTTCTACTGTAGCTCTGGGTCGATCAAAGCCTTGTGAATGGTGTTAGACTGAAAGAAAACGTGTGTGTGTGTGTGTGTGTGTGTGTGTGTGTTTATATTTCGCTCATGGTAATGTGGTTGGTGTTAAAAAGAGCATCTACTCATAGAAACCAAGCTGATAGCGAAATTTAGGAGTAAGATGTGCACCAAATAGGAAAGTAGAAATGACCCATCTTACCCCTGCCAGAATGGAATGGAAAGTGGGTACACACACAGACTCAATGTCCCGTGTAATTCAAGAATATTGATATTAAGATCTTTATCTATTTTTTTGAGGTTTTTCGAGTGAACCAACATTCTCCGAGACTGATTTAAAGCAGAATGGCTATGCTTCATTAAATTACACTCAAATGAAATTTTTTTACACAGCACATAATAAAGCAGCTGTAAATTCTATGAGCCCTTCCCTTCACAATTTCGATACATAGTATTTTTGGCATTAGTCATGTAGTATTCTTGGCTGTAAGAATTGCCTTATTCTATCTTAGGTCATTATTGATTCTCGATATGCGCTTTATTATTGATTTTGTTCCCTTTTATCATCGATGTTGTTAATATAAGACACATCGTGTGCTTTGGCAACTACCTCGGTTTTTAGTAACTGATATTGTTGACATATCTTTTAATGTTGTGTGTATATATATATATATATATATATATATACTCTTTTACTTGTTTCAGTCATTTTGACAGCGGCCATGCTGGAGCACCGCCTTTAGTCGAGCAAATCGATCCCAGGACTTATTCTTTGTAAGTCTAGTACTTATTCTGTCGGTCCTTCAATGTAGACAATTTATAATCTGTGTAAATAACGCTAACAGCAGACTATTTACCATATAAGTATCAGTATTTAAAATTTCAATAAATGGTTAAATATCACAGTATTTTCCCTATCGTTATGGGAAGCAATTATATATTCAAAACAGTCCTAATTTCAATAGATTTCTCACTAAAACAACGGCAACGCCGTGGCCTGAAAAATAACGACACTAGCACTCCTCTTTCTCCCTTACACACACACCCATCTTCGATTTAATCATATCGGTTAATGTTTACATTAACTATCATAGCAGCGCCCTTATACATGTTTCCCATAAAAAAAAGAGTGGGTGGTAAAACAGAATAATGCAGAGTTAGAGAAAATTTTTTAAAAAGCACGAAAAAGTGAGTAGCCCTTAGCTATCTTCATCCTAAGTTTGCTCAATCAGAATTGGGTGGAGCTAAATGACAATATTTCTTCGAGAAATGTCAGGTAAAACATCATTTAATGACAGCATTATCCACACTTTGTTGTTGCGAATACTCGACCATCACTAGACTCTTAAGTGTAATTTACAGCAAATGAAAAATAGCTGGAAAAGTAACAGGTTTACTTCGTCCTTGACACACCGAATGCTAAGTATTGGCTGGCAAATATCAGAAAAAAAGTGAGAGCAAATAAATTACAGATAGAAGGTGCCCAGAGAGAGAGTATAACTAAAGATTGAAAAAATCAGTATGTTATACTGCGAGATCGTCAAATGATCTGATGCAAATGTATTTCTCTCCTTTATTCTTTCAAACATATATTTATATAAATACATATCATTTCAACGTTGTATCTGGCTCGAAACTTGGAAAAAACTCCCCTGTAATTCCTAGTAAATATATCATCTATTGAGCACTTTCTTATGCATTTTAAAACTATAATAAACACATAAATATTCAGGTATTCGACAATAAAATCTTAAGTCTATTTGATAACAGTCACGTGTAAACATGACCAGAAAAATCGAGTAACTTCCGGCTGACTATCTACGGATGTCAATAAAGGTCATAACATTGAATACTAATACTGTAGGTGTCAGTAATAAGGCGACTCCCTCGACGTTTTCCGTTGTTAATTTAAAGTAGAAAGTTTATATATATCTTTCTTGTCTTTCGTCCTTTTCATATAGTTTACAGAATAAGATTTTAGATTGGATGCTTCCTGTTATATTGCCCCATTAGTGTGTATCAGTGTGTCTGTCTCTGAATGGAGCTCTTAATTCAGGTGTATCCCAGGGTTCAGATATGTCTTTCATATCCTTCCATATATGAATGACTTTATTGCAATACACGCCGCTTTACAAATTATTAAATACCCGGTGTTCTTCCTTAATCTTCAGACAGTATTCACATATAACTTAAACACCAGGCTAAACATTCACTACATCAATGTAACTTTGAGAATATCCTTCAGTAACGCCAAGACCACCTAATTTCTTCCAACAGCACAAACGTACAATCACTGACGTATAAAGCAACAATCTTGAATCTTGCCTTCTCTACTCATGAACTATATATAACTGAAACTCTGAAAGTCACTATAAATATAAATATAGGCTTCACAATCTCTGACAGTCTTTCATGGCAACCCCACATTACTAAAATTTCATCACAGAGACAAAACTTCTTCAAAGCCAGGAAATACTTCAGTCTTGATCAGTTTCCTAGCTCTTTTCAAAGTACATTGGAGTACTACTACACTTACAAACATTGTAAAACACAACCAAAAGAGAACCAATTGACTGATTGGTAGAAAGCCAGCTACCAAAATATTATAACCTCTAGCTCAGATCTACTCTATTTCTGACCACTACCATATTTATTGCAACCATTTTCTCTGCTCTTCTGGACTAGCTAGTTATACCCAAACCTACTCAACTTACCAGTCTCTCCTCTTCTGATCATGCTTACTGTGTCATGCCTCTCAAATCCCACACTAAAAACTTCATCCAATCTCTTTCATGAACATCAAGATGGTGGAACATCTTCCCTTCCCATTTTTTACTTGCAAACATTAACCTTCAGATGTTTGATATGGGCATCAGCTACACTAGTATCATCAGTCTGAGACGATCTACAAAGGGCATGAGCACTGCCCTACTATGTTTAACTAATAAAAATAGTGTACTTACAATTTTGTTACATAGCATTTGCTGGAGTTAGATGGGTCCAACGTGGCAATAAATGTTGCACTGATCTTGGTGTAGATGTAGTTTATATTTGTTTGGATCAGGTGAGAAATATAATTTTTTTTCTGTTGCTGTGTTGTAGTTTTGTAGTGTGTGTCTAGGTGTTCATAGGTTATTAAACAAGTGTTGTATGGGCTTGAGCAAACTTTAGTCATGAACTATGCTTATCAGTTGTCACTTCCTAAACAACTGATACCACAATCTAAATATTTAGTGACTTTTTATTATCTATTAAGTGTCCATATCCCTTCCAGCTTGGAGTTAGTAGAGGGAAGAGAGAGGAGATGCAGTTGTAGAGATGAATGAGAGAAAGAGAGAGGGCTGCAGTTATGGAGATGAAGATTTGAGCAAAGTATAGAATTCACAAGGTAACATAGTAGTGGAGGTAGTGGTGCATAGCTTAATAGTTCAGTAGAACTGGGACTGGATGTTTAGTTTCGGACTTTAGTTGTGTGAGGGATGTAGAGGGTAAAACATGTTAAAGGATAATTTCTCTCAGTTAGCTGTCTTGGTTGGATTGGGGATGGTCAGCATATAATTAACATTGTTGCATCATTTGAACTGATTTGAAGGGCATGAAGTTGTGTCATAAAGTCATATGTGAATTGCCTTGATAACATATCTACTTTTTCCATGAAAATGAGAAATTAATTTATGTGCATCAGTTTTAGCCATTTTTTAAAACTTCATTTTGGTGTTAGGAAAAGCATCCAGCTGTAGAAACTCTGCCAGATCAGCTTGGAGCCTGGTGCAGCCATCTGGTTCACCAGTCCCCAATCAAACCGTCCAACCCATGCCAGCATGGAAAGCAGACGTTAAACGATGATGATGATTTCTTTTCATGTAGAAAAATGTTCAGTTGTACATCTAAGAAAAAAATATATACTTGAGCCATGTATCCAATTTCTTGATTTTATTTTTTTCTATTTTCAGGAAGAAGAAAATATTCTATTGTTGCTCAAAGGAACAGTTTATTTAAACATCACTTAGCTATCTGAAGTGATATAAAGTAGTTTCTGTGAAAATGCCGTCTCTCCATTATATTTCACATGCTGTTGCTCTTGCATTGATTGCAATGCTGATCAGAAAATACATAGAACTGAAGATTTACCATGATGATGTCATGTCTTCATGTTACCTTTCTGAAACAAACCATGAAAATTCAGAAGTAGAAAATGAAATTGAACATGAAACACCTCCAAAAGCTCCTGTGCCAACTTCTGATGACCCTAGATTTCTAACACCAGAGTATTTGAATCAGAAACTATTTTCTGATGGCTCATCGGTAACCTGTAATCCTACAGACCATGCTGCTCAACGGACTTGCCATTTTGTCAACCTGTGTTATTTTGCTGAAAGAGACAGTTACTTGTTTTTTCACAGTGATAAAAGTATACTTGAAAATATTCCTGTTAATCGATACTCTCCAACTTTAGTTGAATTATCTTCAGTTACAAACCATACTTACAACCATTTTAATTATATTGACATGCCTGTAAGTGCTTCTAGATTGTTCCATATAAAATGGGTGACAACTTCCAGTTTGATTATAAGAAGATTTAAGCCTGACAATCTTATGCATGTCATTCATGATGATATTCTACCTCTCTTTCAGACTCTCAGACATTTTAATCTTGCTGCCAATACTTCAGACCGCTTTCATTATAGATTAATATTTGATGATGAGTGGGGAGAAGGTCCTTTCTTAAAACTCTATGATATTCTCTCAGTGTATCAACCGATTTTTAAGTCTATGCTTCGTGAAGCCCCAGGATTAACTTGTTTTCATCAAGCCTATGTTGGTTTAGTAAAATCTACTGCATGGTATGATTATGGCTTTTATAAGCCACAAGGTCCTCTTCCTGAAAGAAAGGTGAGCAGTGTTGAAATTAACAGCTTATTGGAGTATACACGGAGAGAATTAGGTCTAAGCATCAATACTGATAATTCAGATTATTTAGTTCTCATATCAAGGAAATCAACAAGGCTGATCTTGAATGAAATTGAATTAAGCTTAGCTTTGTCACGTGAGGTCCGTATTAAAGTGATTCATTTAAGTCAAGAACAGTATACAATTGAACAGATGATTGAAGTTGTGTCTAATTCTATAGGAATAATTGGAATGCATGGATCATTATTAACACTTGCTATGTACTTACCTGCTGGTAGTATTTTAATAGAGCTGTTCCCATATGCTGTAAATCCTGATCATTATACTCCATATAAAACACTGGTTTCTTTGCCTGGAATGAACATTCTGTACAGAGCATGGCGTAATATGGAACAAAAGAAATCATTTGGTCATTTAACTATGGGAAATATTGAATATCTTCCTCATGATGTACAACAAAGAATTATTTCTCAAATGGAAGTTCCAAGACATATTTGTTGTGATGATCCATCATGGCTTTACCATATTTACCAAGACACACAAGTTGATATTGAAACTATAATCTCCTTGACACAAGAAGCTATTTTGGCCACAAAAACTGAAAACAATCGGGCCTTGGATAAAATAGCTACAAACTTTGTCATACCTGATAAAGTTACACATGATAGTTGCAAAACTATGGTTGATGGCTCCAAGCAGATAATTATTTATTGGGAAATTCCTTGGAACTTACAGTTTTTCAACTATGAAACAGTTGAATATGAAGTGTTGTTGCAATACACCAAAAGTCCTGAAAAATCTACAATTTTTAGAGTTTCAGCCAACTCCATAACACTAGAACCATCAGACAGTTTTTACATTGTGTGGGTTCGCTGTAGCTTGGATGAGATTCATGTGGGACCATTTAAGCAAATTGCTTGTGTTGAATGATTTGTTATGCTTGGCAATAATTGATAATATTCAAATTATGCTGGGGTCAACTTTGCCTCTCATCCTTCCAGGGTAGATCAAAATATATCAGTCAAGTTCTGGTGTTGATATAATTGACTAAATCCTCCCCAAAATTTGAGGCCTTGTGCCTGTATAAGTAAAAAAAAAAAATCAGTGATTGATATTTGATGAAGTCAGTTCTCTATTTATTTTAGAAGAGTTATTTTCTTGAACTTAACTCTTATTCCAAAGTATTCATGTTGTAAATAATTTGTCAGACAAATAAATTCCAGTTTACAGTCATTATCTAAGTATAAAAGCCTCTTTCCCTCTGAAAAGAGGAACATACCACTTAAATACTTTTTTTGTTTCTAGTCTGAAAAATGTATTTTCTTGTATCAGCCAATATTTTAATGATTCATCCACTTCTCTCTCATTTCTGCCCCTCAATCACACACACACACACACACACACACACACACACACACACTATACATGCACATACATACATACTTATGACAGACAGATATGAACCAGAAGTCACTCAGTTAAATGACTCAAGACTGGATTGGACTTCAAGAATAATATTGTATATGTCATTAAATTAAAATGATTCATTACAGTTGGCCATATGTTTCACACTTTTATTTTCTAAGAAATGAAGCATTTAGTGAAGTTGATGAAATTTATACTCAAAATTGGGATTATTTGTTTGTAGGGATATTCTAAATATAGATGGAGAAACTCAAATTGAATAGAAGAGAGTATAAAGGTTAGAGGGAGTGTAGTGATGTAGATGAGGGTGGATAATGACAAATGTACTGGTAGATCTTCGAATTGGTACAGAGAGAAAAAAAATGTTAAATAGGGAAATATTTAAGAAAGTATATTAATGGAGGGGAATGAGTAGGAGAGTAACATAAGGATGTGGTGGTGGGGAAGTGAATAATAACTTACCTGTAAATAGTGAAAATATATAAAATATATAAACTTTACTTGTAAGGAATGAAGAAAGAATATGAATTTAAGATTGTATTTAGTATATATAGTAAAGAGTATTTAAATTGAGCAAAATATAACCATAATCAAAGTTTTTTTTAAAGTATGATAACAAAACAAGCTAAGAAGAATGTCTATATTTCTAGCTGTTGTAGATGTTTGAAGGAGGAGATATGATGAAGACAAACGAGATTAAGGGGGGGGGGATAAAGAGATGAAGAAGAAAAAACTATAACCAATCCCACTGCATGTGTCTTTTACTGTAGTCCGTGGTTCAGTTGCCTTTTGAGTGAAACTGTGAGTGCCCATGTGTAAATAAAACTCGGTATATGCAATTGAAGCAGCATTAAATGAAAATTGCCATCTGTGTATCATAGTAAATGTATACACACTGTGAGAAGGCATGAAACTGGATTTGTTCAAGCTAAAATCTCTTCATAGACTTATCATCATTGTTTAACATCCACTTTCCATGCTAGTATGAGTTGGACAGTTTGACTGAAAACTGGTAAGCCAGGGAGCTGTACCAGGTTCCAATCTGTTTTGGCACGGTTTCTACAGCTGGATGCCCTTCCTAATGCCAACCACTCCAAGAGTGTAGTGGGTGCTTTTACGTGCCTTTGACGTGACACTGGCATTGGCCATGACTATGATCTCACTTGGCTTGACAGGTCTGCACAAGCACAGTGTACCACCAAAGGTCTCAGTCACTTGTCACTGCTTCCATGAGGTCCAACATTCGAACGGTGCTTTTTATGTGCCACCAACATGGGTGCCAGCCAGATGACACTAAATATATATTGGAGCGAGACAAACATTGTTGCTGCAGAGACTCATGAGAATGCAATGCCAGTGAATATTTTATTCACTGTTTCCTATATATATATACATATATATATCTATCAAAGAATGAATTTTGTTTAAGTTGGTAACAATCAAGTACTTAGCATTGACAAAGGCAAAATATGTTGTGAGTTACTATAGCAACAAAATTTGTTTCACTTGGATATATATACAGTAATACCTCGACTATCCTAGGTGTTATGTTTCAAAACCCCACCACAATAGGTGAAAATCTACTTAGTAGAAACAGTACTGTACTGTATATTTTTATAATTTATGATAATGAAATCATTGTATACAGTGCTCAGGTGCACTACAACTTGTCAAAAGTGCGTATAAAGCATATGCAGTATTGTACAGATGTCTGGAAAGTGAACAGTGTTTGAGTCAGATAGATGCTTGCATGTGTATGGAGGGGAGAAAATCAGGTGTAGTGTTGGCGAATCTCAGGAAGCATGGAAGTTTTGATGGATGTAGTGCTCTGACAACTAACAACTGATGCTGGCAGTTTGTTCCATACTTCAGCAACTTTGTATGTATTTATTTTATTACAAATGCAAACCAACACCATGGAGGAATCGACGTAAGCTTAAATAATAAACCACGATATGGCAAGGGATTACTATAGTTTTTTTCTTTTTAACACAAGTGTATGATCTCCAACAAAAACCGCTTCTTGCCTTATAACTGTGTATATATTTAGTGTGAAACACAGATGACAGTATATGTATGTATGTATGCATGTTTGCTTGCATATTTACATATATATGTATGTATGTATGTATGTATGTGCACATGTGAGTATATATATGTATATACACGTATTTATAGGTGTGTATATGTATTTGTAATTGCATTTGAATGTTAACCCTGGAGTTTACTCTATAAAGCTCATCCATGGGTCCAGGCTATCAGACAGATGGTAATCTGGAGATTGATTGTTATATCAAATACATACCTGAAAATCCACAAGAACCTGCAATATCTCTATAATTATAACCAGAGAATGGAGTGAACAAGTTCTATTTCATTAATTTACAATTGTTTCCTGGAAAATCCATCTTGTGAGCATTACTGTATTATGCAATAATATTGAAGGTCAGAATCATACAAGAAAGTTATTTGCTGTGAAAAATTGAGTTAAGGATAATTTATACCTCTATTGAGTAAGGCATGCTTAAATGATTACATTTACATATTACACGCCAAACAAAACAAACCCTGGTTTGAGTTGACTGGTCAAGGATGAATCAGAAAAAAAAAAGCATAAAAGCTTTTAGTTTATGGCTGACTGCTATAAGGAGGCAGACAAAAAGACTACAGAGTACCTTTAAGATGGAAACTGTTGACGATTATAATTCATTATGTGATGTCTAAAAGCAAAATTTTTTCTTGTATGTATTTATTCTTTTTTTTTTTTTTGCTTTTCAATTCATCCTTCTTGACCAAACAAAGGTTTGTTTTGTTTGGTTTGTAATATATAAATGTAACCATTTAAACATGTCCAACTCGATATAGGTATAAATTATTGTTAGCTCAAGTTTCTTCAGCAAATAACTTTTATACATGATTTTGAAGGATCCATTCCACAGACATACATCTTCTTAGTAAGCACTGCCTACAAAGACTAGAACTTCATATATAAATTATTAAATATAAAACGTAAATTGTCAATTAATTATAAAAATGCTTTATTTGATGCATAAAATTCAATGTATAAATCAGTAACTGGCCAATATTTTTATGTGAAACAGGCACAATATTCATATGCTTTTCAACCTCACTATATATACATGTTTGATGTTAACAAGCTGCAAGTTCAGCTATGGAATACATTAAATGTCGTGCATTAAAGGCAGAAAAAATTTTCCTTTTGCTCATACTGATCATTATATAAAATAGCAATAATGTATGTATGTATATATGTGTGAATACAATGGTATGAAAAATTCTGTGTATCTACAGTGTTTACATGTAAATGAAGTTAGAGTTTACTCCCCCTCCCTTCACTGTATATCTACATCATTATAATTTTGGGGTTGGACAGATCACCAAGCATTTTATCTGCTGTTTCAGCTCTGAAATGTTATGCACACTACAGAAAATATTTTTTTTATAGTTGGAGGTCTTTCTTCTACACTAACCACTCTACAACTTGGAGTGGATGCATTTTATTGTGCCACTGGCACTAGAGAGGTTGTCTATTGTAGATTTAAAGAACACCTTTTACCAGTTCTTATTTGCAGATACTATTTTCCTAAACAGGTTACTTGCAGTGCAGACCAGCTACATTACAGCCTGAGTTAGATGCATTTTATCATGCCACTGACTAAAGTATATATCTTTAATGTATCTTTAGAGATTACTGATCTCTAGTGATAACTCAGCTACAATCACTTTTTTTCCTGGCAAAACATTTTGATCAATCATATTAGCAATAGTTTTACAAGGTAATTTTTTAAAAATATAGTTATCTTTATTCTCCAGTGAATTGACTATAGAAAGAACACATCTTAGTCCATCATTGATATTAATTCAATAGAAAAAATATAGCTGACAAATTACAATTCATAAGATACTATAGTAAAATAACTACTTTAGATTACGAGCTAATTGGTGTAAAAACTGCCCAGTCCAGTTTGTAAATCTTGTTTGAGCATGAATTTCTTGTCTGGATACAAAGCAACTTTTGTAATAGTTAAATAAATATTAATATATTTGAAGTAGTGACCATAAAAAAATCTAATTAGAAATACAAATGTGATGAAAGAATCACTAAGTAGATGTATAATAGATTGTTCACAAGCAGATGTGAAAATGACTGATTGAATTGTGTGTTACTAATGCTTCTTTTACAGGACACAAATGAATAAACTAGAAGATAGAGCATTTAATAGGCAACTACTTTTTTCTCTCCCTTAACTGCTGCAGGCATGGTCATGCTGTTAAGGCGTTTACTTTGCAACCATGTAGTTTCAAGTTAAGTCAACTTCAGAGTTTTCTACTATAGCCCTGAGCCAATCAATGCCATGTGAAGGGAATTTGATGGACAGAGACTGTAGGAAGCTTGTCATATATATGCATGAGTGTTTGTATACACTTACATTCCACACAATCCCCATTTTATCAAAGTGGTGCTCATGTTCACATTGATTGGTCACTCAAGGCTTTTGAAGTCTTGTGGAATAATTAAATCCCTTACTTGAAAAACAGGTAAGGTGTAAAAAGGGTTGGTGACAGGAACATTCGGCCCTTAAAATCCTTTTTCAATTCTCCATCCAAACCCATGCTAGCCTGGAAAAACAAATGTAAAATAAAAAAATAACTTTGTGCTAATTGATATTCACTAAGAAATTGTATGTGAAACAAAGGTTATAAATTCTATCCATAAATATAAGCAAGAAAATTATTTGTTAACAACAAATAAATAGGGCTTCAGTAGCTCCTAAGAGATATATTTGATCATGCACAGTATATATGAATATATTTTACAACTGGTTTGACTGTTTACTTTTGTATATCTGCAACATATGATGTGGGCTTCCTTTTCTGCCAGCTTATCATACAAAATTCCTATTAACTTATCAGTAATGTCCCATTTATCATGCTGGCATGGACTGGACAGGTTGACAGAGGACTGCACCAAGCCCCAATGCCTGTTTTGGCATGGTTTCTAAGGATGGATGCCCTTCCTACTGCTATTCATTTTATAGAGTATATTGGGTGCTTTTCATGTGACACCATCACTACTGAAGTCACCAAGTAACTTGCAAAACAAGACCCCCTCGACTGAAGGGGTTTAGTATTAAGACAGGTGCCTATTGAGACAAAGCATAAAGAATTTACAATAAAATTTTTTCCTTAAGTAATCAAGGTTAATATCAATTTCAATACATTATGGTGTTATTGTATCACCACCATTTATGGAAATAGCCACCCAATAGAGTTTTGTTTACATAATGATAAATCACGCATGAAAGTAGGGAACCTCTATAAAAAATACTGCCTTATGACATTACATGACCATTTGTTTGGTTACCAAAATATGAAGGGCAACCATAAAATAATGATCTAATCATTCACATAAAACATTTCACTTCCAAATTTAAATTTCTGTAGCTTAACCCTTTCATTACTAACCTGGCTCTGACTGAGTACAAATATCTTGTTTTCGTAACTTTTGAATTAAAATCTTCCACGAAACCTTAGTCACAATTTAGATTCCTAACACTAGCTGAACGATAACTGAGTTATTTTACTAAATTCTTTGTTATATTTAAATTGAAAGAAATATAGAGCATCTCAAAATAAATATAGTAACGAAAGGGTTAATTATATTTTATTAAATTTGAAAAAAAAACCCCCAATGTTTACTTGTAGTAACTCGCCAAAATATCAGATTAAATTGTGCAAACTAATCCAGTTTGTCTAGACAGGCAGATTACCAGCCTATCACAGATACACTTTCTTCAAAGATGTATCTAGTACTCTAAGATGCATTTTTCTAACTGATTTAACATTCTTTTTGTAACAATCATATGATTTATGTGAAAAGTCAAGTTAACAAACAAGCAATTTACATTATGAAAATATAGACAGGAAAACATCAATTCTGAGTGTATGCAATATTAGTTAAATATTAAAATTTATGTTTAAAGAATAGAACATAATCAAGGATAAGCCTTCATATAAGCTAAAAGAGAGATGCTTTTTGTACAGAAACAGCAAAAGACACTTTAAAGCCTACTGGCTAGCCTGTTTATTTACACATAGAAGTATGTGTGTGTACAACATATATGAGCACCAGTCTGTGAGAGCAGTGGCCCTCAATAAGAAAGACACAAACCATGACAATCTATCTAACCCATGCCAGCAAAGGAAGAGGATGTAAAATGATTACATATATACACATGTATACATACACACTCAGATGAGAAAACCTCTACATGGCTGCTTGACCTTGTAGAAATATTAACCAAATCAGGTTTAAGACAGTAGTGCAACATGTATAAGCAAATAAAATGGTGAAGACCTTCGGTCCGAAATGACCATGGGATTACACCTAAAAAGTTCCCCTCTGAAGCACAAGTCCAGGCAAGGTTGTTTATGGAAGACTAACAGTTGCCCATGTATACCAGCCTCCCCTCTTATAATGTATATATTTGTTGTTTATATAAGAAGAGAATTAGCTTGGACAAAATGCAGTCTTGATTTTTGTCAAAGTGAGGCAAAAATACAAAAGAATGTCTTCGATAAGAGCAATCAGCTCAGGGAAGAATTTAGAGTATAGGTAGGTATCTATGAAGGTTTGGTTCTCAGCCCTCTTGTAGTATTATAGTAACCAAAGTTATCACAGAAGAGTTTGAGACAGGCTGTCCATAGGAACTCTTATGCTGATGATTTAGTTCTCATAGTTGAATCCATCAAAGAATTAGAGAAGAAATTACAAATGGGGAAGCAAAGTGTCTAGATTAATAATAGTTTTATTTTACTTGTTTGTCATTTGACTGTGGATATACTGGGGCATTGTCTAGAAGGGTTTTAGTCAAAGAAATTGACCCCAGATCTTCTTTCTTTTTTAAGCCTAGTACTTATTCTATCTATGTCTTCTGCTGAACCGCTAAGTTACAGGGATGTAAATACACCAACACCAGTTGTCAAGTAGTATATATATATATATGATGGGCTTCTTTCAGTTTCTGTCTACCAAATCCACTTACAAGGCTTTGGTTGACCTGAGGCTATAGTAAAAGATAGCCTCAAGGTGCCATGCAGTGGGACTGAACATGGAATCATGTGGTTGGGAAGCAAGCCTTATCACACAGCCATGTCTGTTTCTAACTTAAGCACAAGGGCAGTAATTTTGAGGGGATGATGTTAATTGATTGCATCCCAATACTAGACAGGAACTATATTTTATCAACCCCAAAACAAAGCTGATCTCAGTAGCATTTGAAACCAGAATGCAAAGAGCTAGAAGAAATAATAATAATGTTTTCTTACATAAGTACAGGGCTATACCGTTTCATGAATGAGCAGTTTTGAGTGATTTAATTCAAGGATAGAGGGCTAGTGATGGTTGTCATCTTACAGATGTAGGGATAGGTATAGCAAATGTTGTCAGTGCATTTGAAGGTACTTGGTTGGGTGTGGCTTGGAAATTTCTACCTAAAAGGCTGCAGAGATTGAGTTGATCTCTGGTCAGTGAGTGGTGCCAATGCAGTTATCAATACAGAAACTGTCAAGCTCTGGGGTTCATCCAGTGAACTGTGCAAAACTCCTGGCCTTGACACAGTTGGCGTAAGAGATCAGTGTCAGTGCCTACTGTTGACCCGCTGATAAAATTCATCAGAGAAGAAACAATTCAAAGAGAGAATGTGTTTGACCAAAGGAGGAGGCTGGTATTGCTGGGTTTAAATAGGAGTTAACAGTCAAGAAAGAGTTTAAAGGTGAAAAATTATTGCTGCCAGGGAAGACTGTGTAGAATGATTTTTACATCCATGTGTGGCTGTGGGGTAGCAAGAAGTTTGCTTCCAAACCACATGGTTCCGAGTTCAGTTCCACTGTGTGGCACCTTGGGCAAGTGTCTTCTACTATAGCCTCAGGCTGACCAAAGCCTTGTGAGTGGATTTGGTGGACAGAAACTGAAAGAAGCCTGACGTGTATATATGTGTGTAATTGTCCCCCATCACCACTTGACTTGACTGGTGTTGGTGTGTTTACGATTTGGCAAAAGAGACTGATAGATTAAAGTAGAAGGCTTAAAAGAAAAGTCCTGAGGTCAATTTCTTTGACTAAAACCCTTCAAAGTGGTGTCCCACAATCAAATGGCTCAAACAAGTAAAAGATAAAATAAAAGATGTGTGTATTTCTTTGTCTTGACAGAGTATGCCAGTTGTAAACAAGCATCACTGTCATACAAAGGTGTCCTTTGCTTCCAATCTTTGATGAAAACATGTCCAACCAAGGAGAATGTTACTTTGCTTGGAAACAAAAGGCATCTAGCCATAGAAAATCTGCTTCAACAAATTCTCTGATGCATAAAGCATGGAAAAGTGGATGTTAAAACAACGACGATAATGATGGCAAAGGGAAGTTTGAAGGCTGAAAGTGAATGAGATCAACTTGAAGAGCTTTAGAGCATGATTGGTGTTCAAAATATGTGATGGTAAGATAGAGACGAGTGACAGTAGTTTGTTGAGGTACTCAGAGAAGAGTTTGGTGGAACAATTACAGGTGGAGATGATAGTGTGGCTGAGACTTGGAAACAATTGGTGGAAATTCAGAGTGCAGTTATGATAAGGTTAGTGACAGCTGGGAGAAGTAAACTGAGAGCTTGTGCATAGTTGCAGAGATTTATTTCTGGTTGTAGCTCATAGAATCCTTAGGCAATTGTTGTAGAAGTGAAAACTGTTGAGTTGAATGTGCTTCTTATTTGTAGAAGTCAGTTTTCTTGACTACCATGGCACCATCACATTGGTTGGCTTAACGATATCCTCAATGCCTTGGAGTTTCTAGAAAACATCAAATTCTGACAAGAAATATTTAACCACTTGTGCTGTTTCCTAAAATCAAAGATATTTAAATCATGCACTTCTTGACAAATATGTTGAACAAGCTGTGTAGACCCACCTTAAAAGACATTTAGAGGAATTCTGTTTTAGTTGGTGAAGTCATCCTCAGTTGGCAGGTTCCATCCCTCTATTAAAGAATGAAGTCTTTAGTTGCATATATATTGTATATATTATGTATGTTTGTGTTTGTAAATAAATATATGAGTGTATATGAGAGAGAGATACAGACAAAAGTTCTTTCCAAAGTCATTATTACTAGTTGATGTGGCAATATTCTTGTAGCTTGGTTGAATTCAAACTGATATTGATATTTACTGTACACAAAAGTTCTGGAAATTTAAAGCAATAAGGAAATGATAAACAACATCAAATAAAAATATATTGTGTAAGTTCAAGGTTGACTAACAATATCAAAATACTGCCATTTTTTGAACTAAAACATTTGTTTCAACAGACAAATAAAGATGTGCAGTGTTCTTATAAAATGTAGTCCTGAAATGTATTCCACCATAAAAGTGGTTTGGTCTCTGTCTTCAATAGTAATTTTTTTTTATTTTACTTGTAGAGGATATGAAGACTTCATGCAAAGAGGAAGCAACAATTGGAGAA
>NC_068981.1:20836980-20847185 GCF_001194135.2 Octopus bimaculoides
GGTCAGTCAGGCGGTACTGGCAACGGCCACGCTCAAAATGGTGTATTTTATGTGCCACCTGCTCAAGAGCCAGTCCAGGGGCACTGGCAACGATCTCGCTCAAAAATCCTTACACATGTCCGAAAATCCTTACGTATATATATATATATATATATATATATATATATATATATATACACAGACATACACACACACACACCATTGATATTTGCATTTTTATGAAAATTGTTCCCACTATTTTACTGTATTTATTGCACAAGTCCAGTTGTTTCTTTATTAAATCTATATTTCACAATATAACAATGTAACTGGTAAGCACATTGCTAAAATAACTTCCATCACCAAATGAATTAGCTCAGTACAAATGATCTAATTGATAAAGTAAAAATTATATGATGTAGAAGTTTCCTAAAACTAATTGAAACTTTCTAGCATTATATAAAAAAGTGAATCAGCAATACCTTTATGGGGAAGAGTATAGGAAACCAACTAAACATTCCTGCAGAATGTGTTGAGGGGAGAATACCTGTGGAAAGAGAAGAGAGAGTGTGAGAATAAAATAGAGTTGCAAGTAAAAACTGGATAAATACAATTTCAAAACTAATTTTTAAGCAATATCAGATAAAATGTTAAATATTTAGGGAATATAGTGATTTGGAGAGGAAGATAACTTAGTAGAAAATGAATGTATGGAGTGTAATTGTTCTGATGAAACATGGAAATATATTTGAACATTGGATGGTAAATTAACTGACACAGTATTCCAGATACACTCAAGACTAGAGTCACCTAGCTCAGTGTATCACTGGTGCATATTTTAATAACTCTCAGAAAGACAATGATAAGATTTTGACCTAGAATGTGACTAAGCTGGATAATTATCATGTCTAATTTTAAATTCTATCATTAAGACTTGGAATAAGTTGTACTAACACTCCAGGGACTAAAGTTTGTTTAGGGGGAAAAATTAAGTGAAACATGAAGACATTCTTATATGACAAACAGGTGAGAAGTGTTCAGAAAAGGTGAAAATGTTTACAAGAGTATAGAGGCAGGTACAAGTTATAGAAGAGTAATTAATACAATCATTAGAAGGGAAGAGACATTAAAGAAAGAGAAATACATTTTAAAGTGGTGAAGACAAAAGTAAATTTGAGAGAAACATAGAAAGCTAATTGGATTGAGTAAAAGTTAAATGAAGTAAATAGTAAAGCGAAATCAAGAAACTTACTTAAAGTTACATTGCCATAAAGTACAGAATCAAAATATCCAGCAAAACCATGTAAGACGGCATCAGACTTAATATGAAACTGTATGCTCACATAACGAGAATTATCAATCACTTCACCTAGAAAACAGAATTCATGTCATCAAAGAATTTCACATGGATATTAAACAAATGTAGCTACACTACACCTTTCTATTATAGGCACAAGGTCTGAAATTTTAGGGGAGGGGGACCTGTCAATACATCAACCTCAGTACTTTCACAGTGCTGATTTAATTTTTGCAAACTAACATGCAGATACTGAATTAATTTCTTAAAATTGGTTGAAATTGATAAGTTATGTACACAAGCAATACTATGCCATATGAAATGTGGAGAATTCCAGAAAGTAAACTTGGTTCTAACACAGTTAAGGTTAAGCTTTGTTTATCACATCAATCTTGAGACAAGCTAGAAGTGAGATCACAAGGTTTGCTACATGATGAAGATAATGTTGCAAATTTAAGGAGGTCTAGTTTGCAAACTCTTTTAGTGGTTCCTCAGAAAAAGTTTCCTGTGTATTTTATACTGAATCAGTCTTCTTACTACAATCTTGGTCTTCATGGTTGTTGGGAAGATAGAGTATATATATATATATATATATATATGTGTGTGTGTGTGTGTGTGTGTGTATGTGTTTTTAAAATACATTCTTTGCAGAGAACAGTTATCATTTAGAGAAACTGAATATATGTCTAGTTCACGCTAGGTATGAAACCAATGGTATTTCTCTAAAACTGTTACTTATATATATATATATATCAATAACTCACAGATAGAGCAGCATCATTAGTAATATTATAATGACATTAATATGCTAATAAAATCATTTAATAGCAAATACCTCAATTTATTAATATTACATGTTATTTTCTTTACTTAATGTTAATATAAGTTAGATTTTAGTTGTTGTGCAGCTCCAGACCAGCCTTGGTTCAGCAGATATATGATCAAAGAAATTCTAGCAGTGACTATTCTTTCCATATTTTATTCATAATATATCTAGGACTACATTACCTAAAGTGTCCTTCCTATATTTAAGAACGTAGATGTGATTTGACTGCTATTTCTAGTTGGACAAGTGACCCCATATAAAGGCTCATTTGTTGACTCGGATAACATGTCAACGTATGTTACATTTATGAATTTGTGAGGGTTATTGCAGCAGATACCCTAAGAATGAAACAGAGAAATTACCACCAACAAGGTGGTAATCATTGGACAAGTTAGAACATTGTCATATTTTCTTCAGAATCCTCTTTGATTTTCATAAAGAGTACAATATAAGGGATGATGTGCACCCAACCATGTCTGGTAAGTTCACTGTCATCAATTTACCATTTTTTTCAATAAAATAGTTTTTAACTATTAATGGTGAGATAATATGGATATATTTTCTCAGTAAACTTTCCTTGCGGTGAACTTTCCTCATGTTGAACTTCCCCTGTGGTAAATTGCTTGCAGTGAACTTACCTGTAATTACACTCAACACTGGCCAATGCACTTTCATCTTATCTATAGCAAAGCCAGCAGATTTATTAAATTTAACATTATGTCTGACTAGATCCTCATTAATAACGATTGCTAACCTTTGGCATCTGGAGAAATTTCCAAAACCTTAGCAATGAAGAAATTTTATGGACACTTTTAGTAGACATCTCTTTTACTTGTTTCAGTCATTTGACTGCGGCCATGCTGGAGCACCGCCTTTAGTCGAGCAAATCGACCCCAGGACTTATTCTTTGTAAGCCTAGTACTTATTCTATCGGTCTGTTTTGCCGAACCACTAAGTTATGGGGATGTGAACACACCAGCATCAGTTGTCAAGCGATGGTGAGAGGACAAACACAGACACACATATATATATATACGACGGGCTTCTTTCAGTTTCCGTCTACCAAATCCACTCACAAGGCTTTGGTCGGCCCGAGGCTATAGTAGAAGACACTTGCCCAAGGTGCCACACAGTGAGACTGAACCCGGAACCATGTGGTTGGTAAGCAAGCTACTTACCACACAGCTACGCCTACTCTACTCTAGCTGTGAGGGAAAATAAAAGTTACTTTAGCCACCTTCAACTTAAGCTAACAAGGCAGTGCTTTTTTGCTCTTATGAGTCTCACCAACTTTAAAAACAATTGCTTTACAAAATTTTATTCAAATGCGTATATTTATTAATCTATCCTACCTACAGAAAAGAAAAATAGTTCAATAAACTGTTAAGGAAAATATGTAATAAATTTGGCAATAACCTTACCTCTATTTGGGTGCCTAAAATGAAAAACTTTCTTGGGTTCAGATAAAATCTGACAGTTGTGGAGCCGTACAACATAAGGCATCTCAAAAGGGGCCTGAAATATGAAATTATATTAAACAGACATGTGAAGTTGTTGTTTAGACTCGAGTTGGCTCTGATTGAGTATTCCTAAGATCAAAGGCATTACAGCTGTCACCACCCGGTTTACTTCCTATGTGCAGGGAGCCCAGACCCATATTATCTAAAGTAACCATTTTTTAAGGCAGTTTGGTATGATCTGAGGGAGATTTGGCTGCTGTTTCTAGCAGATTGAGTATCCATGCAGACACACCTTTATTGACTTGTATGAAGGAAGTAGTTTATGTTGGAAGTTGACAAAATAACTAATTCTTAATCTAATGACAGTATGCCATTTCTGAAAATGTCAAATAAAATTAGACATGATACAGAGCTTTGTGTGATGCCATTTATTCTTCCACTCAGAATTAGTATCAGCTGTTAAACATTTTGGTTACTCCCAAAAAGGAATTTACTAACTCATAAATATTCCTTTGTATTTCAATAACATTTTCATAAAAGTCCTTTTAAGATTTTTCTATGATTTAGCCACGAGTACCTATGATCATTTTACAAGACATCCATGACTGATGGGAAAAAATGGGGAAAAATCCATGACTTACAAATCACCATCCTTCTAAGAGAAAACCTGGTCCTTATATTTACAATAGAGTGGAGATAGCTAAGGCCACTTAAGGATCAGTTGTTATATTGCACCAGGCA
Source organism: Octopus bimaculoides (assembly GCF_001194135.2). Lineage (NCBI taxonomy): Eukaryota > Metazoa > Mollusca > Cephalopoda > Octopoda > Octopodidae > Octopus > Octopus bimaculoides. The sequence continues at coordinate 20,841,284 of NC_068981.1, forward strand.
ATAGATTAAGTTTACCATGAAGTTTCTGTCTACCAATTTCACTAACAAGACTTGGCTTAGGTTTATTCAAAATCATGGTAGAAGAAACTTGACCAACGTGCTGCACAGAGTTATTAGAGCTGAAGCAACAAGATTGTGAAGCAAAATTATTAGATGAGAGTGTGAGTGGAAATATTTAGCACAGTCAGCATTTATTTTTAAATGTCTCAGATAAAAGTAAGTTCTGTGCAAATATGAAAGTGTATCATACACTATTCTGCTCTTCAGTGTGGTGAAGTGTCTTCACGAGGTTTAGACTGAATTCTAAAATGTTTTCTAAGTACATCAGGAACAGTCAAACACTGACAAAAATACAGACAAGAAAACTTCAAAAAAGTTTTAGACTTATCTATTTTATTTATTGTTAATCCCAAGTCAGCATACCTATAATTAGATATTTTAGCTATCCCAACTTTTTCAGGTATAGTGTTATGTCTACTCCACACTCTTATAACCTACTCAATCACATGTAATCGCTTCCTTGTTATTCTATTTTTTCATCACCTCTTTTTCCCCAGTCAGTCATCTCCCTTCCCCTACCCCACCAACACTACTTGATTTCTACAGTCATCACCTACTCTCCCCTACTTATAACCCTTCAACACTTATTCTTCGTTATATTCTCTCTCTCATCCCTTCCCTGCCCCTAACCATCACTTCACTCTCTTATTCACACTTTCAAATTCAACCCACCCACATCTGTTCTCCTACTTCCATTTATTTCCACTATTTTTATCTTTTTTCAGTCCCCACCAACCACTCCCACCCTCTCCTCTATGTGAGTAGACATGTAACTCTTCTACAGCAAGAAACCTGTTCTGTTTCTATTACCTCTTCTCACACTCTCATTCCTCGTCTAGCATAAAACCACCTCCCTGTTACTCTACTCCACTGTAACCCCACTCAGTTGAAAGAATTGTAGTCTTGCAGGCTGCATGGTGACCTCACTAGTGCTGGTGCCATTAAAAAAAGTAGCCAGTACATGCTATAAAGTGACTGGCATTAGGAAGGGCATCTAGCTATAAAAACCACGTCAAAGTAGACATTGGAGCATGAGGCAATCATTGGATTCATCAGATCCTATCAAACTGTCCAACACATACCAGTATGGAACATGGATGTAAATGACGACGATGATGATGATGATTACTGAATGTGTCATCCATCCAACTGACTCAGATCATTATAAAGGAATATTTCTGTATAAGTTGGATAATTAGATTAAATCTATTGTTGGTTAACATAAGATTAAACAATGAATATATCTTGATATTTTTAAATACAGCAAAATATGCTAATACAAAGAACAAAGAAATGGAAGAATATTCTCTAATTTTACAAATAACAAAGTCATGTATTGATTCAAACCAGAATGAAAAAGTATGAATTAACGAACCTCTGGGGATTTGTCTTTGTCTTTACTTAATCTGACTTCATTATACAGCTTAGCAGATTGCAAAGGAGCCAGGTATGAGGTATATTCTTTGGGGATACTGATTCCATCATCTAGAAATCAAAGACATAAAGTCATTAATCTGAGTAGTTAACCTACAAGAACATCCAACTCTGGAGGTTTACAGTTCTTCTTTAAAACTGTTGAAATAGAAAAGGTCGTTTACAGTAGTGTGGTTGAAGGCAAGATGCAAGTTCTTAAATAAAAAGAGTAAGGATTGTTTAAAATATAAATTAGGAAGTTTTACTGATGGGAGCATGATGAAAGGCATTCAGAGAAGTATTTCAAAACGTAAAGAGTATTCTCAGCAGGAATGAGCTATAGAAACATTACCCTTCTTTCCCAACTCATTCCCAATGCTCTTTACTACACAATATTATTCTAGGCCTGTAGCTCATTCCCAGTGTTCCTTAACGTCCTTGCTCAATCGCTGGCCAGCAAGAAAGAGATCGATCAAAGCGGGAAAGCTTGGATGTTTAATTCCACGCATGCGCACAGCATTACTACAATATCATTACTCCTGAGAATATAACATATAAGACTGTAGATTTAATACATATCCAATATACATGAATTATGATTTCATTAGTATATACTAATATTGCACCTCTTATAGAATAAAACAGTACTATTAGTAGAGCTTATGCAAGCATGGAAAAGTGGAAACAATGATGATGACATTTCACCTGCATTATAAGTATCTGGTATTTATATAGTGACACTGCTCTTCCATTAAATGTGCTTCTTTTTTTATACAGTGACACTGTACCATCACTATATGTATCTAGTATTTATACAATGATATATACTGCATCTCCACTGTTGTGGTATTTATAGAATGATATTGCATATAAAATCTAGTATGGACCATTAGAATTAAGTTTCATTTAAATGCCTGATATGAAACATAATTTAACCTTTTCACCTGGTTAGCACATAATATTGGCATTTGTAGCATTAAACTAACAAGAATCAACACCTCTCCCGGATAGTATGCCAAATACAGGAAATAATGTGATATATATGTGTATATATGTGTATATATATATATATATATATATATATATATATATATATATATATATATATATATATATATATGAGGGTATATAAAAATGACATAATGGATAATATATAGAAATGATGTGGTATAAAGTACTATACAAAAATGGAAGACTGTAAAATTGGCATGATATAAAGACCAAATGAAGACAAAACTCTAACAAAGGATTACCTTTGAGAAAACGTTGTGCGCCGTCCAAACACTCAGGTGACAACTCATTGTCACCAAATGAGCCCAAAAGTTCGCTAACAAGTATATCTGCTTTCTCTGGAGCTTCCCATTCTCTCATGTCTTGAAATACAACTTCTACTTGCTCTCCCCACATTTCATCTTTGTAATTTTCTAGTCTGGAGAAATACAAAAACATTTGTTAGCATTTGTGAGAAGATAAAAAACCCCAGAAAACAAACCACCATTATTCATGTAGTTGAACAGGAATTCATTAAGTTTAACGAGAGACTAAAATATACTTACGTGACTATAGCATTGGGATTTTTTTCCACAGCATACACTTTGATATTTCTGTCTGCCTTTTTACTTGCTGTTATTGCAGCTCTGACTAGTGGACCCCGTCCAGCGCCAACCACCATAATCACACTGCAACAACAAATGCAACACAGATTAAAACAGAAAGAGAAATGATTTTTAAAATATAAATTGTGAATATTTAGAATGTTTTTTTCTTCTTGAGAATGAAAAAAAAAAGAAAAGAAAAAGGAAGACATTCTTATCTGTACTGAGATTAATGAAGTTGTATTGTGTACTTACACCGTTTTCATGTCTTTTTCCTCTTCCTTTACTCGGTCTAATAGGGCAAAATAGATGGCCTATGAAAATAAAATGGCATAATTAGATTAGCACAAATATTTTCAAGGCTGTATGAGATACATTTTAGATATGTCTATCAAGAACTTTAGATTTAAAAAATTGAAATTTGGTGCTTTCTCTTAGAGCATCATCAGCATTTAACAACTATTTTTCCATGCTTAGATGGAATATGTTGCATTATTAGATGAAATTTGTTGAGGCAGATTTTCTATGGATGAATGCCTTTCCTGTCTCCTCTGTTTCCAAGCAAGGCAATATTTCCCCATTGCCAGATACATTTTACATGGAAGACTGGAAACGAACAACACTGCTTGTATGAAGGTGATGCTTGCTTACAACCATCACATAATGTCAAAACAAGGAAATACACAAACACATGTACATATCCACTCACAAGGCTTTAGCTGGCCTGGGGCTATAGTAAAAGACACTTGCCCAAGGTATCACACAGAGTGACTGAACCCAAGACCACATGTTTGGGAAGCAAACTCCTAAACCACAGTCATACCAGTAACTAAATGTACATCATTTAAGATAATCCAAGGTCAACGATAGAAATTTCCAGACAACATATCAACAGTCTAAAATTACAATAACAGCATTATTTTCCACCACTACTCACAAACAAAGATCAATTACTTTATGAACTACCTGTGTTACATGTTAAGATGTAGTAAAAAAGAAACATATCTTACCTCTTTATATTGGGTATATTTGACTGGATCTTTTTCAAACACCTCATAAGTCAGTGACTCCAGATTGTCCATTAACGGCTGAAAACAAGATACAAACATTAGACATTTATTTGAAAGAAGACAGTGGATGTTTGTTTGAGAGGGTTGATACCTTTTACTAGCAAGACTTTTCTGTTGATGGAAAAATGTTTTTTAACCTTACACATATGGCAAAAAGTCCCACTTATGGCTCAAGTGAAACAACACTGATAATAATTCTTTGCATTAGTATAAAGCCACAAATTTGTTGGAAACAAGTTTAGGTTGATTATATCAGTCACAGTATATAACTGGTATTTGGTATTTATCAACTTCAGAGGAAGAAATGGCAAACTTAAGTGTATTTGAACTTTGGACTTTTATGGTGTCACGTAGAAGTGCCTGTGCTAGTGCAATGTTAAAAGCATCCAGTACACTCTGTAAAGTGGTTAGCCTTAGGAAGGATATCTAGCCATAGAAACCATGCCAAAATAGACAAATGGAGACAGCTCCAGTTGGTCAACTCATGCTAACACAGAGAATGGATGTCAAATGATGATGATGATGATGATAATGAATTTAGTGAGTGAAAGCCATCCCACTCATTAATAAAAGTGAAAAGTACTACATCAGTAGTGTGAATGTAAATATAAAAGACATCCAGGAAAGAATGGAAAGTCAGTTCCCAGTTTGAACTGAAGCCATATCTTCTAGTTGACACTGCTTTGCTACCAGCATGTCATCAATTTTCAAACTGGTGCACAAATCTTGCCATATCAACATTCCTAAGATGGATATTGGTTTGATATTTTGTAATAGCTAATCTAATCAGAGAACACACAAGTTTAATATCAAAGCCATTTACATTGGTTGTTATGTTAAAGTTCAAAATCTGCTTTTTGCTTGTGTTGTACTCTGGAGCAAAACACGACCCTTTTTGCTCCAGTTTCACCTCTGTTTTATATATGAGGGATTAGCAGTAGGAAGGACACTATCCAAGAGGTCACTGTCAATCTCCCTTCTTCACACACATACATAGGAAAAAAGGGCTTCTGTAATTATCATTATCAATTAAGCTAACCCTAATCTGTAAAATTTGTTGGAATAAAACAATAAAACTAGAAATTTTAGCTAATGAAAGAATAACTTATTTTTTTTTTAGATATTAATTTTATAGTTGCTTTTTGGGGTCAGACTGCAGACTCTCTGAGATTGAGTTCAATTTCAACATTTGTAGGTCTCAAGAACTGCAGGGGAAAAAAGGGAGCAGGAAGGAGAGGATTTTAGAGGAATGTTGTTAAGGGAGGAAGGATTATGCTTACTTGAAGTGGGCATTGTAAATAATCTTCATATCCTTTGGCAAACTGGCTGAGAGCATCAGGCGTGGGACGGTTCTGTAAAAGAAAAAGTTTATTTATATCTCAATACATATTTCTCATTATCTATTAGTTATCCAAGAGAAACATTTTAAAATTGTGGTTAAAATTATATATTTGGATATTATTATTTGTTTCTTCAACCTAAAGTGATACATTTAATCATCAATATTCTATAAAAACAGTTAATCTCCAGTTCATCATCATCATCATCATCATCATCATCGTTTAACGTCTGCTTTCCATGCTAGCATGGGTTGGACGATTTGACTGAGGACTGGTGAAACCGGATGGCAACACCAGGCTCCAGTCTAATTTGGCAGAGTTTCTACAGCTGGATGCCCTTCCTAACGCCAACCACTCAGAGAGTGTAGTGGGTGCTTTTACGTGTCACCCGCACGAAAACGGCCACACTCGAAATGGTGTCTTT
>NC_068981.1:20847203-20859032 GCF_001194135.2 Octopus bimaculoides
CCAGTCCAGGGGCACTGGCAACGATCTCGCTCGAAAATCCTACGGGAGCCAGTCAGGCGGTACTGGCAACGGCCACGCTCAAAATGGTGCATCTCATGTGCCACCCACACAAGAACCAGTCCAGGGGCACTGGCAACGATCTTACTTGGCTTGCCGGGTCTTCTCACGCACAGCACATTTCCAAAGGTCTCGGTCAGTAGTCATCGCCTCAGTGAGGCCCAATGTACGAAGGTCTTGCCTCACCACCTCAGCTCAGGTCTTCCTGGGCCTACCTCTTCCACGGGTTCCCTCAACTGTTAGGGTGTGGCACTTTTTCACGCAGATATCCTCATCCATTCTCACCACATGTCCATACCAGCGCCATACCATACATGTTCATAGCTTACTATTAAGCAACATCTCCTCTTATGACTACTATTAATGTTACATGAATGGTACTGAAATCATTCACTTATGATATAACAATGTTCCCCTTATACTTACTTATGCCTGTTATCTCAAAAAATATGAGTCTCTCACCACCCTGTCTCAATACAGTCCTTCTTGATACTCTAGCGTCTTTTGAAACTAATCTGTTCCCTCCATCATTTCAATATTAAGATCACATTTCTTTCTGATTAGACCACACCATCATTTTTCTGGCAGCTTTCTTGAATGAAAGGCAAGTGTTATTGTTCTCCATAGATTTTATTTAGATGTCCTGTTAGACTATTCTCAAACAGACAGCATAGAATTGCTCTAATTTGAACAATATTATTGTTCTCCAAAAATATACCAACATTTGGAAATATAAACTACAATCCTTTGTCTGAGGAGACTGAAGCTAGAATAACAAACACAAAATATACTTTGAAGACAGCAAATTACTACAGGAGTTGTCATATCTAAACAATCAAATATAAAGAGACACTCAAGGGCTACACTCTCTAGCTATGTCACTGGGTCTTCTATTTGGCTCTGGGTAAATTGAAGCCTTGCAACTGAAAGAAGCCTGATGTGTGTGAGTATGCATGCATAATGAGTGTATGTGTATGAATGTGTTTATGCATTTGTATACATTTTCACTCTATGGAAGTTATTTGCTTCATGTCTTCAAAGATGTGTGAAATAAGAAAATCTTTGCTTGATAAACAGGTAAGGGATAGTAACAAGAAGGGCATCCAGCTGTAAAACAATGCCTCAATAATATATACATCTGATCCATACTAGCATAAAAAAAACAGACTTAAAATAAATGAACAAATGAATATTCATATATTCTACATACCTGCCACAGATGATCCAGATATTGGACATATGATGTTATTCCTTTGTCTGTATGACGATTTGCACCAGTCAATATTAATTGCACATCCAACTGCAAATAAAAAATGAAGACATTAATAATTTCACAGAAGACAGACACTAGTATGTGATGTGTGTATACAACTAGCTGACATTTGTAAGTGTTTTGTAAACATAACTATGTGACATTTGTGATGTCTTGCAAACTACTCGCACATGCAAGTGCTACCAGTTGAGAACTCAGCATACTGGAAGCCAGCAAGTGTATGGAGTCATCAGGAGAAAATGCGCGCCGTTTCGGGGCCTACCTCTCGATGGTATCAATACGCACCGGCCCCCCCCATCACTGATATGAGGCCCTGCTTGCTAGATCAACTGGTTATTAAATAAAGCTCAATATTTTTCTATCCATCGCTCATCGTCACTTTTTAACCAAATCCAGTGGCTAGCCTTCTCCACTGTATTTTGGATATCAGTCATGGTGGTATTTACCTTACGATGAGTTAGGCCTAACGATAACAGTAGTCGTCTCACACTGTGTGCTACTAAATAATGTCTTATATACAATTAGATAACATTTACAACACTGGCACTTGGTAATATGAATATACAACTAGGATGCATTACTTTCAAAGTAATATAAAAAGACACAACACACAACTAGTTGATGTGTTGTATAAGTACTAGGTAAATGTAATGTATACACACCTATGTGATATTTCTCATATAAACACTATGTATTTTAGGTCTGTCATGAGCCCAAGGACTCACAAGGTGGGAACTTAAACAGGTTTCCATGGCATATAAATGATTGAGATTACAACAGACCAGCATCCAATGAATGGGATGCTGGTCTGTTGCAGGGTTAACTTTCCAGCTAATGCTAGAATTCATTTATAGCTGAATAGACTATAATGTGAAATAAATGTTTTGCTCAAAAACACAAGCCACCATCCTGTTGCCCAGGAATCAGAACTGTGATCTTGCAACTGTCAGTGTAACACTTTAATTACTAGGCAATGTACCTTCACTAAGTGATATGTACACAGAACATATTTCTGTAGATCTAACTCATTAACAATCTCTGGTATAATTTGTTATATTTAGCAATGACAATATAACATATAGTTCAAATCTATAGGAAAATAGGCGGAACTGGAGAGTTATGATGAAATTGTAAAACTAAAATAAACAGGCATGGCTGTGTGGTAAGAAGTTTGCTTCCCAACCACATGGTTCTGGGTTCAGTCCCACTTGTGGCACCTTGGGCAAGTGAAACTGAAAGAAGCCTGTCATATATGTGTGTGTGTGAGTGACTTTGTGTCTGTGTTTGTCTCCTGCCACCGATTGATCACTGGTGATGGTGTGTTTATGTCCCTGTAATTTAGTGGTTCAGCAAAAAAGGACCGATAGAATAAGTACCAGGCTTAAAAAAAAAGTACTGGGGTTGGCTGAAAACTGCTCAAGGCAGTGCCCCAGCATGGCTGCAGTCTAATGACTGAAACAAGTAAAAGAATAAAATGTATAAAAAGTAAAGGTAGTAAGTACCTTGAATAGTTTACGAAGGTAGGACTGATGAGCGCGGGATAAAACAGGGTATCCCTTTTTATTAGTTAAAAATAAACTAGTTGACAAAGAAATAGCTTTGATGGGCTCAGATAACCATCGTTCTAACACATCATCATCTGGTAGGTCAGCAGTTAATTCTAAGACAATGCCCAGTTTTTTGTTTGGTTCACATAATGTTCGGAATGTGTGCCACCTAAAAAAGGAAGATAAGAAACAAGAATAAGAAAATGATGCTTCAAGACATATTTTACTATTATCATCAACCACATCCCTCTTTACTATCATCATCATTGACATTATCCTCCACCACCACCATCATGAAACATTCAACCCTATCACTGCACCCACACTCTATCATCAGCATTACCAAAACTCTTGGATTATGTGTTGTGGATATAAAATAGATGAAGATATTAATAAATAGCATCAATAAATGCAAAATCATTACGTGACAGGGTGCAGAAAGGGTTGGAAGATCTCACTTTGAGGTGAAAATTTGTAGTTTACCAACCCTGAGTTGCATAAGGGAAAATTAGGAGTTGTACTTTTGAGTGAGACAGACTCTCACATAGTATTACTACTTCATGACTGAGTGTTTAGTGGTAAGAAAGACAATTTAATTGCTTTAACAATACACAATTCTTCACAATTACAACATCATCACCATCATCATCCGCTTTCCATGCTCCAATCTGATTTGGCAGAGTTTCTACAGCTGGATGCCCTTCCTAACATCTTACCCAAAATAACACAATACATGTTTTATGTCAAATGGATATAAAGAAAACTATCTGGAAGTCAACACATTTAATTCCAGTCATTGGACTGTTCCAATCATCATCATCAAACATTTTCCATGCTGGTATGGGTTAGACAATGAAGGATGGAAAATGGTTGGATGTTAAGAGAGATATTTATCAATGATACACAGAATTAACTGGTTTCTATATTTGATGGGAATGTTTGAACTTACATGGAATAAACATGACATTGGATAAGAGCAGAAACCAACAAAGTTCTGGTGAGAGATAGTCTATGAAAGTTACAGATGAACAGTATAGAAGCACTACTGCCGATTTGTTGTAACCATGACATTGAAAATAGGTAAGAAGGTATCCACTTACCAGTACCAGGTATTGTAGTCACGGTGATCTCTGTCAATTTCTTCATCTATTCCTTCAATAAGGTTTTCTGTTTGGAATTCAGGAGCGATGAGAGGTACTTGGATCCAGTATTGCTGGAAGAACACAAAACAAACATCAAAGTTATGTTACTAATGTTGGAAATATACTACCAAAATACAGTTGAGTTCTTGAATATTTAGAATTTTAGCTTTAGTTGTCATCATTATTATTAGGAAGGTGGTAAACGGGTAGAATTGATAGAACATTGGATAAAATGTCTTGGGGTATTCCTTCTGCCTCTTTACATTCCGAGTTCAGTTCCTGCTGGGATCAGCTTTACTGTTCATCTCTCTTGGTCAATAAAAGTACCAATCAAGTACTGGGATTGACAGTATCAACTAATGCCCTTTTCTCAAAACTGCTGGTCAAGTGCCCCAATCAGATACCATTATTACTACTATTATTACTTCACTGAAAGAGGAAATAAGATTTAATAATGGTTATATTTTTCCCCAAAACACTAGCTATGAAATAAAGAGAATTACTTTTAAGAAGCAATGGAAATTATTTACTTGCAAGTTACTTGAGCCTTGTTTTACTAGGTTCACAGCTGCCACCACCACCTTTATCATCATCATTTAGATAATGTAAGGGAAGAAATAACTAAACACCTAACAAGAATTAGTTTTGTTCATTCAGAGTTTAAATTTCACCTGGGGGAAATTTGTAGTTGAGAGCTGGTTTTGCAGATCCATCAAAACTGTCAAATGTATTTCAAAATAGGAAAACAGGCTTCAGAAAAACCTTAAGACGGAGTATTATATATAAATTGTATTTCATAATTCACAAATTATATATAAAATGTGTTTCATAATTCACAAATCCTCTGTTCTCTGTTTCAATTTACTCCGTCATGTTTTAAGGGCTGATAAATTAGTACCTATAACATTAAATTAAAATAGCCTTACTGTTTGTACAGAGGAAAGTGTCCCATACACTGTTGAAACAGGGGTAAGAGTATCTCCAGTCTTATAATTTAACTTGGTAAAGGTAACCACTAGCTATAGTGTAATTATTAAAATAAAAGACTATCATTGGTTAAATCATTCTAAAGTGGAATTGAAGCCATTCTTGTTACTTACTTGCTGCCAGTAAGAATGGATCATATGTGTATTGAGAATGCGGGTCATATTAGTTACTTTATTGTTCTGAAGCTCTATAATCATCACAGGTACACTCAAATACGTTGCCCATGTAAGTTCTTGTTTAAATGCCTGGAAAATAGAAAAAAAGAAAATGGTTTTACAAACTTTTCTTCAGCTGATATTTTATAATGTTCAGTTTTAGAAAACACTAAAGAGCAATCCAGTGGTTGTTACTGAGTAACCTAATCAACTGTAAGATGGAATGTGATCAAATGTCAGACAGAAAACTTCAAATTCAGCATAAACACTTTTACTTTTTGGTTGTTTGATGTACAGAATGACAGAAACAATGTGAGCTGGCAGAAACGTTAGCTCATCACAGGTCTTCCTGGGTCTACCTCTTCCACAGGTTCCCTCTACTGCTAGGACGTGACACTTTTTCACACAGCCGTCTTCATCCATTTGCAGCACATGACCAAAAATGTCATAATAAATACTGGTAGCAAAAACTAAACATTTTACTGAATACAAAATTTTTTTTCTGCTCTCACTAACCTGTTCTGAATTTCTACGTATTTCTTCATTAGTCGAATCAATTTGCAGCCAAGGGGAAATCTTTAAGCCAATGAACATACTCCAGTCTACAATAAAAGTATGAAAGAATAATTGGATAAAAATATCCAGGGGTATCTGTTGCATGAAAAACAAATAGTAAAATGGATGCTAACAAACTAGTGAGCAAAGAAATTTTAATTTGTTAAAAGTGCAACTAATTGAAGAGAAAAAAAAATCATTATCTTAATGATTGGTTCTTCATTCAATTTTAAATAAATTTAAATTCCACAGTTGTCTCTCCTGTCTTTTTTGATCAGAATTAATCATGAAACTAATGGGATTTTTCTCTCCAAGAGTAATTTCAACTAATTAAAATTTCTTGGCTCACTATACATTATGTATTATGTTAGCACTTACTTTACAATAAAACTAGCTGGACATGTGGTGAGTTCTGTTATACCTATGGATCAAACCCATGTTCTTGAAATTTGCTGTTATGTCGCTAACACTCACAAAGACCACCACTAAAGTAACAAGTCAAAACAATTTGTAAAAAAAGATGCTGTTACACTAGTTTTAATAAACAAACAGCCATTAAGTCATATCCAAGTTTTAATACATGAAACTGAATGAGATTAAGAACCACCTCTAACAATATTATTTCAAGAAGTCAGAAACTTACCAATTGTCATATCTTTGTTTTCCAAAGAAACAACAGAAGCAAGACTAAAAGATAGCCCTCTTCCTGATGTCATATTCTGTGTTGGTAAGAAATGAAATCAACAACCAATATTCTTTTCCAAACTAGGCACAAGGCTCGAAATTTTGGGGGAAGGGACCGGTTGATTAGATCAACCCCCAGTATGCAACTGATAATTAATTTACTGACCGTGAAAAGATGAAAGGCAAAGTTGACCTTGGCGGAATTTGAACTCAGAACGTAAAGACAGATGAAATACTGCTAAGCATTTTACCCGGCATGCTAACGATTCTGCCAGCTTGCCACCTTAAATCAACAACCAATCAATTTTAATCAAATTAAAAATTAACCCACATGTTTGTGGCAGCAGTTGGAGACTATCATCTCAGTTCAACTCCCAATGCAGTTATTGCCAAGACTGATAAATACTTGTACTGTATTAGTTTCAAATTTTGGTAAAAGGCCAGTAATTTTTGAGGGATGAAGTTAGTGGATTACATCGATCCTAGTGCTCAACTGGCATTATTTTATTGAAGAATGAAAGCAAAGTTGATTTTAGCAGCATTTGAACTCAACATAAAAATGGATGAAGTGCCACTAAGCATTTTGCCAAGGATGCAAACGATTCCGCTGGCTATCCACTTTAATTACTTGTAATATATTAGAATTAACTTAAGTAACAATATCTCTTCCTCTATTATCAGGCAATAATGGAAACAACTTTGTACTGTCAACCTGCCTTTTAAGATTATCAATAACTCTAAGACATATCATATAATGATATAAGTGATTAGAGAGCGAGGAGGATAAATGAATGGGAGATAAGAGGAAGAGGGGGAGAAACAGTTAATTAGCTTTTATAGATAATCATTATTTAATGTAGTTAAGATAGTGTTTGAAGATTACACTGCAAACAAAGAGAACAGAAGTTAAAAATTAAAAAGAAAAAATGGTTATACAAAGGTATGTTATAATTATACAAGAATTGCTTTGCTTACCATGGCTACTGAGTACAAGGTCTGATCTTGTTAAAGGGCCAGATCGCTTTTTACTGGGTCCACGAACAAATTCGCGTTTGTAGCGAGGATTCACAACAGGGATGCACAGAAAGTCAAAACTGGAAGATACAAATATGTAAAATGAGGGGAGCTATTTTGATTGTCAATTGTATTTTAAATGAAATTATTAAATAATATATCATCATCATCACCATCACCGTCATCCAGAATTTTTGACACTGTTTTGTATTTTTTCTAACATTTGTCTTCAACTTCCAGAAACATTTTGAAACCATGTAATGCTTTTAACAGAGATCTACTTGTTGTGCTAGTTGAGGTATTTCACTTTAGCATCAGAAATAAATGTTGCAATGTAGTCAGTTTTAACTTGCCTTTGTATTTTATTATTGATATTCATCCTGACTCATATTAATCAGAAGACATAACATTATCAGGGCTTTAAATATATATACATATTTATTGAAGCTGAAAGGACTTACAAGCTGTTAGAGTTTCTTGTAACAGATCATCACACAGTAATGCTTATTTACAATAATGCAATGGTTTATGAAGTATTTATAAGTATTCATGATTACCAACTTATTAAATAAGCATTTAAAGCTGATTGGGTAGGAAATTAATTTTCAAAATAATGAGAATCTGTAGGATCATCATCATTGTTTAATGTCCGTTTTCCATGCTGGCATGGGTTGGATGGTTCGACTGGGGTCTGGGAAGCCAGGAGGCTGCACCAGCCTCCAATCTGATCTGGTAGTGTTTCTATAGCTGGATGCCCTTCCTAACGCCAACCACTCCGAGAGTGTAGTGGGTGCTTTTTTACGTGCCACCAGCACAGGGCCAGAGGGGACTGGCATCGATCATGATTGGATGGTGCTTTTTACGTGCCATCGGCTCAGGAGCCAGTCAAGGTGGTGCTGGCATTGGTCACGTTTGGATGGTGCTTTTTATGTGCCACCGGCACAGGAGCCAGTCTGTAAAGGAAAAATATATAAACACTGAGACAAGTTGAATTAAAATTAAAAACTGGATAGTGTAAATCAACTATACTCATAGAAACTGGTATTAAAACAACTACAGAGAATGAGAAAGATTTTATCAGAAATAAGCAGTTACAAGTGATCAAACTGAGAAGGAAAATAAAGATTAAGATTAAAATTTATATAAGGGCAAATGAGTGTCACTGATACATAAAAAGAATAAAGACATCACAGAATGGATCCTTTAGTCTTGTCAGGGATAAGACAACCTTCTCAGTGCTATTGCAATCATAGTAATAACATGCACCCAGTGCACTCTGTAAAATGGTTGTCAAATGAAAGGAGACAATGTAGAGTAGAGAGGCCAAGGACATAACCTCTCCAGTGCTGGTGCTACAATAAAATGCACCCAATACACTTTGTAAAGTGGTTGACGTTAGGAAAGACATCCAGCAGTAGGAAACTGGTCAAAAATGAAATGAATGACTGAGATGTGGTCCCTGATTTATCTAGGGTAGCAGTAACTCGAAATAAGAACTGACAATCTGTGAAGATCTGTCGGTATGGAGAAGCAAATGTAAAATGATGATATGAAGGTGGATGGCACAGAAAAGAGTATTATGTTAAGAAAAAAAGGTCCAAGACAAAGGGGTGACCACACAATAAAGAGAACAGATGAGGTAGTAGCATTGATTGGGGTGATATCTCTGAATCAGCTCCATATGTGTGGGAGGAATAAGTAGGATCAGAGATGACATAACCATGAAATTGCAAGAAGTCAAACATAACACGAGAACCTATAGAAAGAACTAAATATAAAGAAACCCCAGGTTAAATATTCCTCTCAGCTTAGATGTTGAATATAACCAGATCAATTGCTTACATTCAGAGTTGCTACAATTCAAAATAAAATTGCTTATTTATCTTTATCCCATATTTACAGAGATATACCACAACCAGACTCGTGTATCTCAACAATAGCAACTAAAACTGAAGGCATAGCAATGAGTGAGCCATCTTTTATCAAATGCGTTCAAGCTTTAACTATTAACTTGTAGCTTTACAAGACTGTAATTAATTTAATTACAACTATTTAGGAGAGACACCTGAATATAACCTAGGTGTTCTAAGTAATTGTACATTCCTGTTATATTTCCCAGCTTGTCACCTGGTAAAGTAGAAATTGCTCTCATATTTAATAACTGCCCCACTGAAATTCACATTGAAACATCATGGTGATACCCCACCATATCCACAGAAACTACAGATGGCAGTTACTAAAAGACTTTTAAAAACTGTGTAAGTTATGTCTGAGGAGACTAAAAGTTGAGTAACTGATATTAGACAGACATTAAGAATAACAATTTGAAGCAAAAAAAAGAACAATGGCCCATTATAATTTCTCATGAGCCACTAATATTCAGATGATGTATAATGTTTCATATTTGAGGAGCAGGCATGGGGTATGTAGTTAAGAAGCTTAGTTCCCAACTATGTGGTCTTGGGTTTTTTGGTTTCAGTTCCACTGTATGACACTTTGGGCAAGTATCTTTTACAATAGCCCTATGCCAACCAAATCTTGCGAGTGGATTTGGTAGGTGGTAACTGAAAGAAGCTCATGTATATATGTGTGTGCATGCATGTATGCATACATGCATGTATGTATGCATGATTACATGTATGTATGTATGTATGTATGTATGTGTGATGATTGTAAATGAGCAGCATCATTATACAAGCAATATCATTTGTTTCCAGTCTTCTGTGAAAAACATGTCAGGGCATGGGAGATATTACCTTGCTTGGAAACAAGTGAGGGTTAGAGACAAGTAAGGGCATTTGACCAAAGGAAATCTGCCTTAACAAATTCCATCTAACCCATGCAAGTATAGAAAACCAAATGTTAAATGATGATGATGATGATGATTTATAAAAGTAGTTTAAGAATGGAATGTATAAGAGAAATATTGTTCAAGATAAGGAACTCTATTGCTATAGGAAATCAAACAAATTAGTAAAAGAACTGCTGTGATAGTAATGGTAGATCACAGTAATTCCAACAGTTGTATTACAACTAGAGAAATTATTATTGATACAGATGAGGCTCTTTATATTCATCATGAATGAGAGGAATAATAATCCTTTCTACTACAGGGCACAAGATCTGAAATTTGGGTGGGAGGGGTAGTCAATTTTATTGACCCCAGTATTTGACTGGTACTTATTTTATCACTCCCGAAAGGATGAAAAGCAAAGTCAACCTCAGTAGAATTTGAACTCTGAACATATAGACAGACGAAATGTCACTAAGCATTTTGTCCAGCATGCTAATGATTCTGCAAGCTCACTGCCTTAATGGTAGGAATAATAACAATAATAATAACCCTTTCTACTAAAGGCACAAGGCCTGAAGTTTTGGGGGAGGAGACTAGTCAATTACATTGACCCCAGTGTTTCACTGGTACTTAATTTATTGACCATGAAAAGATGAAAGGCAAAGTTGACCTCGGCAGAATTTGAACTCAGAACATCAAGGCAGATAAAATGCTCTTTAGAGCTGAAATTGACTTGCAAGCCTTTCACACACTACACATGTCAAATCACCAAGTTTAGGAGTAAAGATGTTGTATACAGTTGATCTTTTATATGAACAAAGATGGTTGACAGACCCAACTTTAAAATGGAGTACATGGTCACCTGTTTCACATCTCCAACACCTTGTGCACTTCACTTTGCACATACATTACATACATTGCTAAGATCACATTTGCAGGTGATGAAAAAGTCAATCATGTGAGCATTCTTAGATCTTGTTAAACTGTAGCATATTAAGCCAGCTATCAGATAAACTGGACACAATCTGAGTTAAGAAGTTGACTATCAGTGTTGTAGGAGCATGTACTTTGGGTGTGCCAGGTGAATACTTCACACTTACCGGAGGTAGTAAAATCATTATAAATATTAAGTTCACTCAATAGTCATGTATTACTAATTTTTCTATTATCACTTTTTCCATACATACAGGCTTGTCTTTCAGGTGCTGGTGCCACATAAAAAGTATCTGTGCTGATGCTGCATAAATGCACTTATGGGCGACCAAGTTAGTAGTGGGGGTGGGTGCGCTGAAAGTGTAGCTACTAGAATAAGAATAGCCTGGGCAAAGTTTAGAGAGCTCTTACCCCTGCTGGCGACAAAGGGACTCTCACTCAGAGTAAAAGGCAGACTGTATGACGCATGCGTACGAACAACCATGCTACATGGCAGTGAAACATGGGCTGTAACTGCTGAGGACATGCGTAAGCTCGCAAGGAATGAAGCCAGTATGCTCCGTTGGATGTGTAATGTCAATGTGAATACCCGTCAGAGTGTAAGTATCTTGAGAGAAAAGCTGAACATTAGAAGCATCAGTTGTGGCGTGCAAGAGAGACGATTGCGCTGGTATGGACATGTGGTGAG
>NC_068981.1:20859418-20883387 GCF_001194135.2 Octopus bimaculoides
GGCACATAAAAGACACCATTTCGAGCGTGGCCGTTTTCGTGCGGATGACACGTAAAAGCACCCACTACACTCTCTGAGTGGTTGGCGTTAGGAAGGGCATCCAGCTGTAGAAACTCTGCCAAATCAGACTGGAGCCTGGTGTTGCCATCCGGTTTCACCAGTCCTCAGTCAAATCGTCCAACCCATGCTAGCATGGAAAGCGGACGTTAAACGATGATGATGATGATGACAGTGGCACATAAAAAACACCCAGCACACTGTTAAGTGGTTGGCTTAGGAAGGGCAACCAGCCATAGAAATCATGCCACAGCAGACAATTGGAGTCTGGACAGCTACCAGCAGCATGTCAAACCATCCAACCCATGCTAGAATGGAAAACAGACATTAAATGATGAAGATGATGATGATGAAATATTGTGACAGCTGTTCTGATACAACACTACACACCTCACAATTAGTTGTATCATGATATGTACTGGGCAGATAGCAAAATAATGGGAGAGTGACAAAAATGAGGACTGTAAGTGACATTTCACCAATTTTACCAGTACACATCCTCTTTATTATTTGCTTCTACACCTCTCCCTAAGAATTATGCACCCTCCTCAACTAACTAACATCTTAATTCACCTACTATTCTTATTCATTCTTCCCTCACCTCTCCAATTCTTTCAGTTTATATTAGTCTATTATATAAGACTCATATTTGCTTCCCCATTCCTCTTTAATAAATACTATGAAAGAAGTTGCATATATAATATCTGAAAACATTTCTTTTTGAATAATATATTATTCAAAAGTTTAGCATAGTAATATTGTGCACGCTGTGACTATAAACACCATTCACAACAAAATATGGCTAGGGCTGCCTTGCAATTTTCATAGGTATTTTAGTGATTAAGCATCCTTTAGCCATTATTTTACATCATTACTTCAAGGAAGAGTAATAATTTAAAGAAGACACATGTGATCTTCTGAATAAACCAGAAACTGGAACTTAAAGAAAGAGATTGGCATATTTACGGTGAGAGTTTGTGAAGATTATAATGTTAAAAAATAAAGTTTTAGACATACACAAGGTAAAAGACAAACTCATTACATTTTCCTTTAAATATAATGTTGATGCAAATTCTGAATCATCTGTTGGGACAAGGAAGTGTATGAATGTTACAAAGGATATCTTGGCGAGGCAATGATGTAATGAGTTATCCATCAATAATCCTGAGGTAACAATATCCATGATGGAGAAATTCAGTTCTACTGCCAAACTAACTAGACATATGGGTATTGAGAACGTCAAAGTAAGTGACAGGTGGTTATTATGATTTAGAAGTTGCTATGGAATGGGTAACAAAGTGACCTATGGTGAATCAGGAAGTGCATTGTTTAAGGAGATCAAACCATTCAGGAACATGCTAAACAACGTAATTAAATATGAAGGGTACTAATCTCTCAAAGTAGAAGTGTGATGAAACTGGATTATATTGAAGTTGGCTACCTTGGAATAACTAAGCTCTTAAGAATAAAGACTCCACACCTGAACATCAATGAAATAAGAAATGTTTTTGAGGAATGGTGTTGCGTGAATGCAGACAGTCTGTACTATCTATAATTAGTGGCAAGAAAGGGGTAAATCAGCATATCCACGTTATCATTCCAAAAATTGATGTTGAAGATGCAAATCTTTAATGACTGGTTTTTCTTGCACTTCCCTGCATGTGTAAATACCAGAAAGTTTTCCTCAAACTTTCTATTAATGAGATGAAGGCACTACTAATTTCAGGCATTGCACCTACTCAGCAGGTGGTCACCAAATTCTTTGTAAAGCTAGTGAAGTATAGTGTATGTTCTTACCACCCAATGTTATTGTCACAATCCAGTCAATGAATCAAGGAATAATTGTAGCCTGTGATAGACAAAAATATTAAGATGAAGTTCTTGTTATCACCATTATTTAACATCAGTCTTCCATGCTGGTATGGGTTGAACTGTTTGACAGGGCTGCATCAAGCTCCAATATCAGCTGGATGCCCTTTCTAATACCAACCATTTTACAGTGTGTAGTGAATGTTTTTTTTTTTTGTGCTACTCACACTAGTGAGGTTGCCAACTAACTTGCAAGACAGAAGAAAAATATGAAAAACTCCCCTTGATTAAGTGGAGGGAGTATTTGAGAAGGGGAGGTAGCTTAATGTTAGGTGTTGAGAGGGTGAAGCATGATAGAGGGACAAGTACAGGTGTCTTGTTTAAAGGGGGTAAGATAATCTAATACACAAATTGCAACCTCACAACATTGGAAACTAATTTCGAAGGATTTGAAGCAAGGGTGGTGAAACAGTTGTCAGAGAAGATGACATCAGAAAACACAGAGTGACACTGAATTCCAAGTGTTAACGGAAGAGAACATAGTGAAATTCTTATTGGTGACAACAGAGATAGCGACAATGATGAAGACTTATGGCTCAAGAAACTCATACTCTGTTACACAAGAATCCTTTAAAAATATCATTTTGTACATAAACTTTTCAACAGAATCTGATGTTCAGTAATATTATAAACACCTTAGAGTATTAACCCTTTAACGTTCAGGTTACTCTGTTAAGTGTAATGTTTGTTCAATTGCTTTGAACTAATCATGATTTATCTCTTAGCTATACGATTTTGATGATTGCTTATTGCTTATTTTTAGATTGACATTGTAGAGTAGGTGTGAAAGGTTGGATATGGCCAGTGTGAACATAAAAAGGTAGACTATTTGGCCAGTTTAAATGCTAAAGGGTTAACGGGACTCATAAATCAGAAGCTGTATCAAATGGTTATCAAGAGAGATCTTGACACATTCTTCAGACCAATTCAGCCCAACGTTGCAGGTAATATTGATGATTTAGTTCCTCCTTGGTCACTTCAGACTTCTATAAATGGGAGGCAATGATATCAGGAACATCAGCACTCCATTAATTCATAAGTTATCACCTTTACCTTTATCAATCTCATTTGCCAACTACCATAGGTAAATGAAATTAGTAGTTAATGGTATAAATTTTCAAAATTTTTACTTATTGTAAAGCTAAATAATTTTATATACAATATATATTGATGTGTAAGGGTGACGAGCTGGCAGAATCGTTAGCACACCAGGCAAAAAGCTTAGCGTATTTCATCTGCCATTATGTCTTTCATCCTCAGGGTCAATTAAATAAGTACTAGTTATGCACTGAGGGGGGGGGGGTCGATGTAATTGACTTAATCCCATTGTCTGTCCTTGTTTGTCCCCTCTATGTTTAGCCTCCTGTGGACAATAAAGAAATAAATATATATTTATGTGTTTTGTACACTTATATGATGCATACAATATTTTCTCTAATTTTGTTACTGTTTATCATATTCAGCATACAGTGTATATATTTCCAATATATACACTATATCTTTTAGTTGTTTCAGTCATTGGACTGTGGCCAGCTGGGGCACCACATTGAAAGGTTGAACAAATTGACCCAATACTATTTTTTAAACCTGGTACTTTTAACAAACAGCTAAGTTATAGGAATGCAAACAATCAATCTTGTTGTCAAGCAGTAGTAGGGGACAAACACATACATAGATACACACAAACATGTATATATCTTTTATCCTTTACTTGTTTCAGCCATCAGACTGCAGCCATGCTGGGGCACTGCCTTGAATTTTTAGTCTAATGAATCAAGCTCAGTACTTAATTTTTAAGCCTGGTACCTATTCTATCGGTCTCTTTTGCCAAACTGCTAAGTTACAAGGACATAAACACACCAACACCAGTTCTCAAATGGTAATGGGGACACAAACACAAAGACACACACACACATAAATATATGATGAGTATCTTTCAGTTTCTGTCTACCAAATCCACTCACACAGTTTTGGTTGGCCTGAGGCTTGGTAGAAGACACTCACCCAAAGTGCAGTGGGACACACACATACATAGAAACCATGCCACAAGAGACCACTGGAGTCTGGACAGCTCCTGTCAAACAATCCAACCCACGCCAGCATGGAAAACGGACATTAAATGATGACGATGATGATACACATACACACACACAACAGGTTTCTTTCAGTTTCCATCTACCAAATCCACTCTCAAGCCTTTGGTTAGCCTGGGGCTATAGCTGAAGACACTTGCTCAAGGTGCCTCACAGTGGGACTGAACCTGGAACCATGCAGTAAGTAAACTTCTTACCACAGCCATGCACGCACCTAAAATGTATCAGATTCTACTCAGACTTGAACTCTGATTGCTGGATTTGTAATATACAAATATAATATATCAATTAACTCAGACAACTGGCTAAAATGAACACCCTTTCCCTTATCAGTATAGTTAGATGAGGGTTTACTGCATGTGTGTGAGTGTACCTTCCAGAATACCTTTCCTAGTTTTGGAACTTGAAAAATTTTTTTTCAATTACTCATTATTCTCAGCATTCATTGGTCTAGGGAGTGAAGTAGGAATTCCTAGAGAATCACTATATATATATATATATATATATATATAAAACAATATATGAGTATATGCATATATATGTACATGTATGTATATACATTCATCCACATGTACATATAGATACATAACTGGGTACATGATGTGGCAAAAGAACATGGACAAAATGGTAAACAAGGTGCAACAAACAAGCAGGCCATATAGAAACATGACAAAGATGATGACCTACTGCTCAAGAAAAAATTCTTTGCTAATATCATTTTGTATATTAACTTGTCAGTAGAAAGTGATGAAACAACAGTGGAAACTTCACATACACACATTCCAAAAAAGAAAAAAAAAAGTATTTTCTATTCCTAAAATAGTAAAATGAGCTATAGCAGAGTAGTGAAGGCACGGAACCAATAAAGATTAGAAAAAATAAAATATGCATGAAGCATTGGATGTGAGAAATATGAAAGATATGGTCATGTAGATAATAAGTTCACTTTGCAGCTACACGTTTTCAAGCTTGATCAGAGTGACACCTTGGCAGGTGCTTTCCACTAGAGCCTTGAGTGGATTAAAACCTTATGAAACCAGTTAAATCGAAACTGTGCAGAAGCCTGTCAGAGAGACTACAACTGTTCGTGGATGGTGGACTAAATCTTTCATCTGGTTTAACATCACAGCTTTGCCCTTTGATGATTCTAGTAGTGTACACACTATTACAAGCATTGAAACCAGGTCTCAGTCTGACATCTTCACACCAATCACAGAGAGTCTGAAAAGGAACATAGGCATTGCCTTTCCTCCTTTGGCTTATGCTATGGAAAAAACAAAGAGAAAGTATTTAAAATGAGTGAGAAGTAGAAACAGTTGTGCATTGATAGTGATGTGTATGGATGCTATTGTTGATCTCCAATCAGGCTTAACTGAACAGATCAATGACTGATTAAAGATGTTTTATGGTTGTTCTTGATTTTTATATATACAACACCCTACACTGCCCACCTTTTTTTTTTCTTCTTTCTTCTTTCACGTGGCAAGATAGAACTGAAGGAGTTTGGTTTTTATTTCTAGAAGTTCCATCATTGCTTCTGCTATTGTATGGAGAATAATTAGGTGGAGTAAGACGGTCGAATGAGGATTGGAAATTGAAAGAAATAAGAACCCGGTCCCACAAAAGAAAGAGGACAGCATCATTGGAAATAGAATGTGTCCATATCCGGCCTCACCGAGGCGATGACTACTGACCGAGACCTTTGGAAATGTGCTGTGCGTGAGAAGACCCGGCAAGCCAAGTAAGATCGTTGCCAGTGCCCCTGGACTGGCTCTTGTGCGGGTGGCACATAAGATGCACCATTTTGAGCGTAGCTGTTGCCAGTACCGCCTGACTGGCCTTCGTAGGATTTTCGAGCGAGATCGTTGCCAGTGCCCCTGGACTGGCTTGTGTGGGTGGCACATAAAAGACACCATTTCGAGCGTGGCCGTTGCCAGTACCGCCTGACTGGCCTTCGTGCAGGTGACACGTAAAAGCACCTACTACACTCTCTGAGTGGTTGGCGTTAGGAAGGGCATCCAGCTGTAGAAACTCTGCCAAATTTAGATTGGAGCCTGGTGTTGCCATCCGGTTTCACCAGTCCTCAGTCAAATCGTCCAACCCATGCTAGCATGGAAAGCGGACGTTAAACGATGATGATGATGATGATCAACAGGATGATAGATGAGTCATTTTCTGTGGAGCAATTACAGATGATACAATACTTGTTGATTGGCTACTTTACCATACATTTACTGTGGAGTGGCCACTAACAAATAATAAAATACTATGGGAATAGTCAGTTACAGTTGATAATTACACTTACTGTGGGGTGATCCTTATTTACAAGTGATAAATTACTGAACACTCACTGTAAAGTGGCCAGTTACAGACGATTAATTACCCAACACACTATCAAGAGCCCAGTTACAGAATATAAAAACTATACATTTATTGTGAGTTGGTCACTTACAGATAATAAATTACTAAAGACGTACTCTGCAGAGTGGCCACTTACAAGTAATAAATTTACATTATTTATATTTGACGGATATTTGTCCTCATCTTGTTTGTTGTTAACACAACGTTTCGGCTGATAAACCCTCCAGCCTTCGAACCTGGGTTCTCATTCCTAACATCGAAAAATACCTTAGGAATGAGAACCCAGGTTCGAAATTTCCCCAAGACACCTGATGAAGGCTGGAGGGTATATCAGCCGAAACGTTGTGTTAAACAATATGAGGACAAATATCCGTCAAATGTAAATAATGTATATAATTCCTCATCTCTTAAATATAGAACTGAATAAATTCTACACTCTTTTGTAGTGATCACGTTTATATATATGTGTGTGTGGAGAGAATGATATTGTTATATATATATATATATAGACTTAAGATAAAGTTAATCCTGTTGTGAAGTTGACTGTACAATATGACTATCAGTTTTTATAAATACAATGGATCAACAAATATTGAATTTCTATTTTAGTGAAAGATGAATCAAAGTTTCGGTTTTCTGAGATAAATTTCCAAAACCTGCTCAGTTATGTGATAGAAACCTGTTCTTTACGTTATAGACTGATAATGAAGAAGACAAATGAAGTTGAACGACAAAATCAAGCCGAAAGTTCTGGAGCTCCAAAACTACACGAAGAATGAGAAAATATCAAAGGAATTGAATTGAATTATTTATTTAAAAACAAATTTTTGAAAAATATCGTTGATTTCTAAAATATTAATATACAGAAATCAAGCTGCAATTAAAATAAAAAATTATTTAAACCTAACAGAGCAGACTATGATCAAAGACATTTCAGCCGTGACCACACCATCTCGTTTTCAGACTGTATCCCGGACCAAGTTATCTGAATGTGGGCGCCTTTTATCTTAATGCGGTGGAGTCGGTAACTTGGAAGGCTATTTTGTAATATCTACAAGGTTGAACGATCACAGAAAAGTCGGCTCGTTTAGTAAAGGTATTTAGAGATGATTAAATAAAGAAGAAAAAAAAAACATGCAACTATGAAGACAATTCTGAAACGATAATGTCACAGAAAAATGGACGAAACTAGGAAGAGGAAAGTAAGAGTTTAGGAATGCCAGGAAAATAACTGGGTACTTGTATCAATGGACTATTGAACTTACCCCGATTTGCAGGAGCTATCAAGAACAGTATTAATATCTGGACAACAATTAAAGTCCCGAGCACAAGAAACACGTGCAACCGAGTTGGCCATGATGAAGGTGGAACAAAAGTTGAGGAGGGACTAAATGTGTTAGTCAGTTAAGAGATCCGGGCACTTTGTCCTCAACCCCACCATATAGAGAGAGAGAGATAGACACGCGCTTGGTGCAGACCTTATTGGCGCTTAGTACTTTTAATATCTTGTAATTTTATTTAAGAGCCTCCTGATACATTATTCAATGCTAAATTTATCAGACATTATTAGCTATATTTCTATATCCTACATTATAGTGTCTATAATTCGTTTTCCTCGCTTCTGCCGTTTTTCCACATCACATTTAATATCGCAATTAAGAACAATTTACAGAACATTATATAACTTTAAATTTTAGTGTGTACTTCCTTATTAAAGTTTTAACCCTTTTGCTACCTAAAAGTCCGAAACTTATCTAGCTATTTATATTTGAATGGCAATATTAATGTAAATCTCGTTACTGCGTTAATAATAACACGTGAATTCAACAGATAAAACATTTTTACATGTTGAATATTGGTTGGAGTTTTAGGGTTTTTTCGAATTACCCAACATTTTTTCCCAATTATATAAGCTTCAAATTTAGTAATAACGACTCTGAACTTGAATGACTTCCAATATATTATGATTGAACATAATATCAACTTTTTGTCCGAACTTACTTGTATTTAATTGATATTTTCTAACCCTTTTTACTACTGTTGCTCTTGTCTTATTCAACTAAACTAAATTCCAGCGAAGATTTCTCTCAAAGATATGTCATTCTGTTGAGAAATTTGATACCAACTAAAGAAGCAGCCTGGAATCTTTGGCAAGGAATTTAGGCAGGAAGAGAATATTTATTATTTTCTTCCTGTAACCCTAAATTTAGAAAAGTTCTAAAAGCAGTAAAAAAAAAGTAAAAAATTGAAAATTTATAGTAGAATTACTGCCAAGTTCTTAAAACTTTATATTACGATCCGAATTCACTAAAATTTTCTTACCGTAAAAATTTTTTTATAAGTATTTTATAGATTTTAAAAGATCTGGTTTCTGGAAATTATGATGATATAGTTTATCTTAATGCGGTGGAGTCGGTAACTTGGAAGGCTATTTTATAGTGCAATGTATTTTAAATTCAGAGGCTTATCTGGCTGTTCCCTCAAAAAAAAAACAAAAAAAACGGTGGCCTCATACCTATGCAAAAAAAATCCTCTCTTCTGTTATGTACCAAATATCATTGTCTTGCTTATTCCCATTTTATGGTTCTTGTACTTTGGTAGCTTTTCAACTTTCTGGTAGTGTTTTGATTAGAAGAGATTGAGATGTCTATCAAAGCACATAGTTTTTCCTTTTTGTTCTTGATTATATTTGGAAGATTTTTTTTTTTGGAAATGTCCATCTAGTTGGGGCTAGTAAGGGACTTGGATGGTATCTTAGATACATATTAGGATTGTATGGGAGCATCTATTTGAAGAGGGATGTAAAAGCCTTGTAAACCTGCTCAGGAGTTATCAATTGTCTGACAGGTACCCACTGGATTTTCTGAAAGTGCCAATGTAAACATAAATAAATCAGACTGGGTCATCCAGATTAAATCTGGATTAATAGTGTTTGTTAGGTAAGCAGCTAAAGATAGCATAAAATGTCTACAATTTTGGCAGGGTAAAATTTTGGTCATTAATGAGGACACACGAACAGCCTGTTCCAAGATTTTCAATTCTGAGCCTAAGGATAACCTTCAGAAATTCCAGGTCTGTGCAGCAATGGCTGTTCGCACAAGGTTTTATATAAATGCATTTGCAAAATCAATTGAGTAATTCATGTGTTGTAAAAAATGCTCATGAATTAAAACTGTGTTGAATGCCAGACTAGTTAAGATGAATAATGTCACTGTAGGGAAAAGGAGAAAAGATAAACATCCTTTTTATGAGAAATTAGTAGGAAATAAGACATTGCAAATTGACATTTCTGATATTTAAAAAAAAAACTCTAAAAAGGTAGCTCTGTACAAAAAGGCAAAGATTTAGTTGTTTCCTGTGGTCCTGACTTCTGTCAGAGAAAAGAGAGAGTGAAGTGAAACTGATTGAGAAAGACTTGGAAATTCTGATGGTGACTCACTTTATTATTGTTATGTGATTTCAGTCTATAGAAACATATTAATAGTGAATTTAATCTTTCTTTTATAGCATAATTAGTTGCTGTTCAAAATAGTTTTATTATTGGGTGAACTCATTTTGTGAATAAACATGAATTCCATCAAGGAATTCTGATTCATTCCGAACTATGAAGCCCAGTGGCAAGCAACATCCCAAAGGAATACATAAGCTTCCTATTGGTACACTCTTGGGAAACAATTTCCAAATGAATTCAGCAATTCACTGTCACTATAGTAGTGACAATTTTCCAAAAGAATACAAACACTTTCTGTCACTACACTAATGGCAAACCATTTTCAAAGAATTCAGTTATTTTCTGTCACTAAACTAGTTGCAAACAATTTCAAAGGAATGTTTACTGTGTAATAAAGTTCAATTTCCTTGAATACAGCCAAACTCATATATAAAGTGCTTGGGCTAATGCATACAGTGTCCTGTAGTTCATACAGTTACTGATGCATTCTGTATGCATATTGATCATGTAGTCCATATGGTTACTCAAGATGCTGAAGGAGACCTGACTTATCTCACATTTCCATCCATCCTTTGTACTAAGAAAAGAAAGATAAAAGTGGGTTTTTTGTCAAGAAAGTCAACTTTCAGACCATCAGTATTAACAATCTGAACTAGAAATTCTTGAGTGTCTAACAGATGACATTATATGATGAGATATATGTTACCTGCAGTGGTTTGTGTTCTCTCAATTAAAAATAGTATTTCAATTCCTTTAACACAGTAAAACGTTTTGTTTTTAATATGGATTGGTTGACATATGTACTGCATGTAGTAGTGAAGTGTCTGATTAAAGCAACACCAACTGTACAGGTAGCTTCACATACTAACTCTGCTATGGGACAACCTGAACCAGCATTCAATGTTGTATAGATACTGAGTAGGTATCAGAGGCTTAATACATTGCAATCCATATTTGTTGATAGCCACAGAAGTTGGTCACTGAAGTAAAAAGTGCCAATTCTAATTGCTTGCTTTTAGCATGTGTGACAGCAGAGAGCCTAAATAATAGATAATTGGCTCTCTCACTTCAGTGAGATCTATTAATGCTTTCATTACTGTCTCTGCTATACCATCTGCAATTAGTATAGTCTTTGGTTGTGGAGTACAGAGATCTTACATGTCAAAAATTATCAGAAGGAAAAAGTGCCAAGTCAATATGTATGAGGTGTAACCTAGTGATCAGCATAGCAAAGGCGTTGACATGATAGCTTTGGCATGCTGACACCTCATGCAGTTCTAGGCTTGCAGATGTACATCTTGGTTAATTATGAGCCAGGTAAATCTTGAAGCAATCAATTTCTGAGTTGCCTGGACTGTTATTTGGTACATTTAGGATAGATGTGGCAATTCACATGATGTAGCATGCCAAATGTCCTGTTCACCTCTGGAGAGAAGAACTTTCTTGAAAACAAGTAAGGAAGTACCACTGAGCAGCAACTGAAGTTCCTCACCACCTTTTTGATCAGTGGCTATGCATGTGAGATCAATGGATGAGGTAATGTGTAGAGCTGACATTTCTTGCTATGAAAACATGTTGGCTGCAATATTGTTCCCATCTGAAATGTGTTTTATATCTTAAGTGAAGTGAAATATTCAAGCAAATATCTTAATTCCCTGGGAGAATATCAATCTGACTTTACTTACTGTGTAAATGGGGTTTATGGTATGTGTAGACAGTAAACTTCCTGCTTTCTAAATGTGTTGAAAATGTCTTACAGACATAACCAGTAACTCATGACCAAATACACTATCTTGTTTCAGTAGGTTTTAACTTTTGAAAAAGCAAAAAAATCCATGTGTTCCTATATGTCTCTATGTAGGTCTTGCAACATTCCAGTGATAGTGGAGTCAGATGCATAGGCCATAAGACATATGTCAAAATCTTCAAACAGATGTGCTAACATCAAAGCTTCAGTGAAATCACACTTTTTATTCCATGCAAGGGATTATGTGTTAATACATGGGATACTACTGGAACCAGTCTGGTGATGAGTATGGTTGCTTCTCATGGAAGAAAATGTTGATAAAAGCTAATGCTACCTCAGAATCATCATAGTTGTTAAACAGTAGTTGGTGTGAAGTAGGTCAGTAACTAGTGACCTTCACTACCAATGGAGAAATGCCTTAAGCTATCATATGGTGCCTGAGAAAATTCAAACTTCTAACACCAAATCGTAACTTCAGTGCATTGATAACAACACTGTGCTTAGTTGAGTGTGTAAACAAGAGACATATGTGTTGTAATATATCAAAAAGTTACATGTTCAAATCACATCAGTGCTAGTTTGACAAGCATGTTGAACAAAATGATGTGCTGTTTAATCATGTAGGGATCTCCTAATGTAGAAAAAGAGATACTATGGATCAATTGGTCATTTAACTGTGATATGTCTAATATTTTAGACTAGCTGAAAACAAAGTTCTATACAAAGAAGATTCTGTTAGTTTCTGCAATTCTGACTTTAATCAAAGAAAAAAAGAGATAATGAACAAAGCGAAAACAACTTGCTTAAAGCTTGTAATTCTCACGGTGACTCACTGTATTAGTGTGAGACTACATCTAAAACTGGTCAGTAGAGAAAAGTTAATGAATTTACTCTTTCTTTTATAGTAGCATAATTAGTTTCTGCCCTGGGTAGTCCATTGTTGAGTCAGTTCATTTTATGAATAATCACAAATTGAGTTGAATGACGTTGTATCCAGGAATTCACTGGTTCAATTAGAATTAAGGTATCATGTGGAAAGAAATATTCTAAAGGGATACAGAAGCTAACAGTTGCCACACTAACAGCAAACCAATTTTCAAAGAAATGCAATAACTCACTCAGTCATTACACCAATAGCAAACAATTTTTCACAGAAATATGGAAGCTTGCCAAGGCTATGCCAGCAGCAAACATTTTCAAAATATGGAGAAATTCTTTCTTGTTTAAGTTATGGCATACAATTCTTAAAGAAATATTAAAGTTTGTTGCTGCTACACAAACATCTACTTTATAGTTTCATTATTATAATTATATTAAGACAGTGAGCTGGCGGAATTGTTAGCACACTGGGCAAAATGTTTAGTGCCATTTCATCTGTCTTTACGTTCTGAGTTCAAATTCTGCCGAGGTCAACTTTGCCTTTCATCCTTTCAGGGTCCATAAAATAAATACTAGTTGAGTAATGGGGTCAATGTAATCGATTATCATCATCCCCCAAATTTCAGGCCTTGTGCCTATAGTAGAAAGGATTGCTATAACTATATTAAATGCGGTGAGCTGACAGGATTGTTAGCATGCTGAGTGAAATGCTTAGCAGTATTTCATCCATTGCTACATTTTGAGTTCAAATTCCTCTGAGGTCAACTTTGCTTTTCATCCTTTCAGGGTTGATAAAATAAGTACCAATTGCACACTGGAGTCCATATCACCAACTTAATCCCTTCCCCAAAATTTCAAGTCTTGTGCCTAAAATAGAAAAGGTTATTACAATAACATTATTAGCAGTGAGCTGATAAAATCATTAGCATGCTGGACAAAACGCTTGGCTGCATTTCATCAGTCTTTACATTCTGAGTTCAAATTCTGCTGAGGCTGATTTTGTCTTTCAACCTTTTGGGGGTTGATAAATTAAGTACCAATCAAGCACTGGGACTGATGCAATCAACTAGCCCCTTCCCCCAAATTTCAGGTTTTGTGCCTATAATGGAAAGGGTTATTCTAACAACATTGAAGGTGGTGAGCTGGCAGAATAATTAGCAGCTGGACAAAATGCCTAGCAGTATTTTGTTCATCTCTACATTCTGGGTTCAAATTCTGCTGAGGCAGACCTTGCCTTTTATCCTTTTAGGGTCAAAATAAGCACCAGTTGAACATTGGGGTTGATGTAATCGACAGTTAATTTGCTCCTTTTAACAAAATTTCAGGCCTCACACTTATCGTAGAAAAACTTTTATAACAACATTAAAATGGTCAGGAAAATGGCTTTGTGATATTTGTTCTAGCTCTTAACATTCTGAATTCAAATCCCACTGAGTTCAACATTGCCTTTCATCCTTTTAAAGTCAAATACAAATAAGTACCAGTCTAGTGCTGGGGATGATAGTATTGACTTCCCCTCAAAATTTCTGGCCTTATGCCTAAACTAGAAACATAATTATAACATTATTTGAGGTGGTAAGCTTGCAGAATTGTCAGCACGCTGAGCAAAATGCTTAGTAGCATTTTGTTTGTCTTTACATTCCAAGGTCAACTTGTCTTTCATCCTTTTGGGTTAAAATAAAATACCAGCCAAGTACTGGAGGTAACAGTATCAACAAAGTACATCCTCACAAAATTGCTAGCCTTTTTACTCTTATTGCATCCTTTCATCCAATAAAATACCAGTCAATTACTGGAATCAATGTAATTGACTTTCTCCTCCTCTCAAAAACTGCTGGCCCTGTATCAAAATTTGAAACCATTATTATAACACTGTTTAAAAGGTTGTAAGCTGGAAGATGGTAAAATCATCAGAGTGCAGGGAAAAATTCTTTGCAGTATTTGTTTTGGCTCTTTATGTTTAGAATTCAAATCCTGCTGGGGCCATCTTTGCCTTTCATCCTTTTAGAGTTGATAGAATAAAGTACCAGTCAAATATTGACCAAAACCCTCCCCACAACATATCTCTAAATAAGAACTCTTTATAATAGCATAATTAAAAAGGTAATGAGCTGGCAGAATCATTAGTATTAGAAAAAATGCTTTGCAGTATTTGTACTGACTCTATGTTCTGAATTCAAATTCTGCCAGGTACAACTTTGTATTTCATCCTTTTGGGGTCAGTAAAATAAAGTACCAGTCAAGTATTGGGGGTAATGGTATCTACAAAGTACATCCTCACAAAATTCCCAGCCTTTTTTCTCTTATTGCATGTGTTTCATTTTTCAACACACTTTCAAATACATTAACTATAATTATGAACAATATTTTATTTCTTTTACTTTTGGTTATTTACATTTTGCATGTAAATTTCTTGCCATGTAACTGTATTGTTAACTAGTTTTCATTACAATTGTGTTATTTTCATTAATTTCTCCTTCAAGCTCTCTAGTGGAGGGCTGATGTAGTGAAGCCTAGAATTGAAACTTTACAGCTTTAGTGACTAGAATCAGACCACATTTAAATCAGGCAATAAGCTATAAATACTAACTAATCAACTTGCTGGAATATCATCCCATATTAGAGAATGTTCTATCATATTCCAGTAGTTATAGGGGTTATAAAGTGAAATCATGCCAGAATCAGTGCAGAGGTGATAGAGAACCTGATGTCCACAGTATACATTAGAGAAGATTCTACAGAAGATAGATGAACACAGGATTTTTGGTCCCTATGTGACCTGTATTTGAAAGAATTACTTCATCTTCAGTGCACTTCTTTCAGCATGTACCATGAACACAATATCCTCAACTCTTGCCACACAAATAAGCAGCCAATTAATCCTTAGGCCTAAACAAATCAGAGGCACAGTTCAGATGCACAGATAACAAGCTGTTCAAACAAACAAATTTCCTTAGTTGCAGCTTAGCCCTGGGTTAAGGAAATCTTTGACTATGATGGACAGAGGATTATTCCTGCCTCTCAGATGAAGCTAATCTTTTTTGTTATTAGTGTAACTAGGAACTACATTTACTTCTAGCACGCCATTATACACTACTGGCAAGCAATTATGTAAAAATTGTAATATGCTTCAGTAAAAATAAACGTTATTTAAACAACATTGGATTTAGGTTATTTATAGGACAACATACAGTCCATCGTCATACCAACATATAAAGACCCATATAACCAAAACCACAGTATAATAATTTTGTATTATTAATAAACATGACAGCTCTATGGTCATAGGTGTAATAATTAATGTAATATTAATAAATATAAATTCCTATATTATAATATTATAAGATATTATTATATTATGAATATCATTATTGTATAATTAAAATATAATTACTATATTCATCATCATCATCGTTTAACGTTCGCTATCCATGCTAAAATGGGTTGGACGATTTGACTGAGGACTGGTGAACCGGATGGCTGCACCAGGCTCCAATCTGATCTGGCAGAG
Source organism: Octopus bimaculoides (assembly GCF_001194135.2). Taxonomy (NCBI): domain Eukaryota; kingdom Metazoa; phylum Mollusca; class Cephalopoda; order Octopoda; family Octopodidae; genus Octopus; species Octopus bimaculoides. The sequence continues at coordinate 20,875,387 of NC_068981.1, forward strand.
TTTCTACAGCTGGATGCCCTTCCTAACACTAACCACTCAGAGAGTGTAGTGGGTGCTTTTACGTGCCACTGGCATGAGAGCCAGTCAGGCGGTACTGGCAACGGCCACGCTCAAAATGGTGTTTTTTACGTGCCACCTGCACAGGAGCCAGTCCAGCGGCATTGGCAACGATCTCGCTTGAATGTGTTTATACATGCCACCGGCACAAGTGCCAGGAAGGCGACGCTGGGCACAGGTGCCATCACGATTTCGCTTTCGCTTGCCCCAACAGGTCTTCGCAAGCCGAGTTTCGTGTCCAATGAAGGAGACCACGTTCATTATTGTATAATTAAAATATAATTACTATATTATTAATAAATATAATTATTGTTATTATAAGTAAATATACAAAACAGTGTAATCAATTAATATATTCACTGTGTGATCAATAATTATAATTACTGTTTTATGAGTGAATAATTACATGTCTATTAATTAACATAATTAAAAAATAACAATGAACTGATTACTATTTTATCAGTAAATATAATATTTCGGTTCTATCAATAAATATAATTACTATATCTGCAATAAATTTAATATTGCTGTAATATCAATAAATATATATTGAAAGGTAAGTGATATATATCATAAGTTGGAAAGAACGAGTGAGAGATGGTAGAAATGATATCCCGCAAAGCAAAATGCCATAAGCTACGTCTTTTTACATTTCGAGTTCAAATCCTGGCGCAGTAACCATTGCATTTCATTTGTCTAGGTGTCGATAAAATAAAGTACCAATCAAGTACTGGACTTTTATATTATCAATTACACCCGCCTCCAAAGTATCTCATTGCTATTAGAAATCAATTATAGGGTGTGAACATGCAATCACTGAATTGACAGGTGGAGTTACTTCCCTTACAATCTGTTGTCATTGTAATTAATGTTGACATCATGGAGATGATGTTCTTTGTAATTATTCCTATCTCCATCCTGATATTAACTATAGTCTTACATTTGATGTTCCGATCTAAGACTATACGAAACATCCATGGTTATCATATTGTCGTAAGTTTTTTTGTATTGTTTTCCTGTTGTTTTTTAAAAAAATTTTACCGTTAATATTACACAGTCAGAAATAATAACGTACCTAAAGGGATGTCAGTACTTCAAAGTTTCATAGTTTAAACTTGGTCAAAGTTTTTTTGACCATGATATACTATCGTAGGATACTAGATTTTACTCATATACGCACCATAATATCACTGTGTTTTCTAGCAGGAATTCACTTTACTTCTGCTGCTTCATCTCTCCGCCGTCTTCTTTTGATGTTTATTTTCGTGGTCTTATTAATACAGTCAATAATTGTATGATGCTAATTAAATGTTCGTGCTTAAACTTACATAATTTAAAATAGTTAATTCCATGAAAGAGGAATATATTTTAAAAGGAAAGACAAAAAAAAAAAAAAAAGGAGAAAGACAGAAAAAACATCAATGCAACACCAATGCCTCAATTGGTAGCACACTACAAGGTTTAACGGAACCTACGGAAGCAAACCAACACGCTCGCGGCATTACCACGGGCGATGGCGAGGCTAGGCGTTGGAAAAGCCAAGCACCTTCACGGACACCACCTGACACCTCGGTAAGGGAGTTGCTAATGATGACAAGAACTTTAGCAGCCCAATCCCTCCAAGCGTCTCAAGCAGACTGGAAGAGATAGTTCACTGTCAGGTTCCGATATTTTAAGGTTCTGTTCCGTTGAGCAGACTTTGATCGAAGGCATTCCAGCCGTGACTGTCTTATTGTTCCCCCTGACATTGTGTATAAGGAAGTATGTTATCTAACGTGTTATTTTTTAAAGGATAATCATGTTATCCAGTGTGTTAAGTCAATGGAGTGTGGTTCAAGGGACAGTGACTGCTATTTCTAGCAAGTTTGCGCGACGACGAATCGCGTGTTTGTTATAGATGCTTCGTTTGTCAATGTAACTTATATTTCGTAAACATATGCACCGGTAACGACTTTGGAGTAAGAAACAAAGTTGTTAAACTCTCATACTGTGCGTAAAAGAGGCAAACGCGATATTGTTGATTTAATCATTTTTACTCTCTGCAGTGCAATTAATCCTGTGTCTTGTCAAAATGAATTGTCATTATTATTGGTGTGACAGAAAAGGCAGAACATCAGGCAAAGTGCATTGTGGTATCTAGTTAACAGGCCTTCACGTTCTGTGTTCAAATCCTGACGAAGTCGATTTCACGTTTTCACTCCGATGTCAATAAAATAAATACCAGCAAGTAGTGCAGTTGACTGTATCCTACCCGCCTCAAATATATGTCCATGTGCTGCTAGAGTAAGGTACAAAATGCCTTGCTGTACTTAATCCTTTTACACTGAGTTCAAATCCCGACATCTTTGACTTTACTTTTTATATTTCTTGTGTCAATAAAATAAGACCCTTTGTTAGAAATTAATCGTTTTATTGATATTATTTGAAGTTATTTCCACCAAGCTGTTGCACATAAAATGTCAGAACCATCAATGAATTATATCAGAGGCAGCATCAGATATTTTGTGCAACAACCTAACAAGTAGGTGTGTCAGACACCTAGGTGGTAAAATAACATCCATCAGCATCAACAGAGTTTTAGTAATATTCTTTTTAATACTTAAGCTGGTCGGCAAGCTGGCTAGAATCATTAGTGTGTCAGAGAAAATGTTTAGCGGCATTTCTTTCGCTCTTTATATTCAATGTTCAAAGCTTGCTGTGGTCATCTTTATCTTTCATACTTTTAGGGTTGATAAACTAAAGTTCCAGTCAAGTATAGGCGTTGATATAATCAATTTTCCCCTTCCCTAAAATTGTTTGTCTTGTGCAGTTGCAGATTTATAGTGTTAAGAAGCTCCTTGTATACACTTCTACCTAATACACACTTCTACCTGTACAAAATTTGGTAATTTTTCAGATTAACACACGCGTGATCTTCACTAGAGTATTAGGGTATTAGGGTTACGGTTAGGGACGGAATTCCCTAACCCTAACCCCCTAACCCTAACCCCCTAACCCTAAAACCGTAACCGTAACCCTAAACCCTAACCCTAACACCCTAGTGAAGATCGTGTGAGTGTTAATCTGAAAAATTACCCAACATTTTATCTGCATATACATCAAACTTTTTTATTCTTTTTTTATGGTTTTCAGTCATTGGCCTGTAGCCATGCCAGAGCACCACCTGATTCAATCCTAGAGCTTTGTCTGGTGCTTATTTCTTCATTCTTCTAAGTTACGAACAGTCAGAGCATTTCTGTTTAAATGTACTGGTTTTTCTGATATAAACACACAAACACACACGCACATGATGGACTTCTATATAGTCTCCATGTACAAAATTTCACTCAAGAAGTTAAGTGTACTCAAGGCTATGATGGTGTGTGCTGGGATTGGATCCACAACTGTGTGGTTGCAATGTGAACTTTTTAATTATGCAAATATTCTTACATTCTATATACTGTTAACTAAACATAATTAGCTACACACACTGCCATCTATACATATCTCCAAACAAATTTACAGTAGGAATTGTTTAAAGTGAGTTAAGGGTGACAGAAGTGAGTATGATAATGTCAATCTAGTTGATGTTTGGGTTCATTTAACATCTTGTAAGTCCCTTATTTTAGGAACAATAATCCAAGAACCAGTGATATATACCTTAGTTCATTGAATTGTACTCTGTCCTTACAAAATCTGGTCTTGTACTTTGTCACAAGAAACCGTGACATAAGACAGATAATTATTGGCAGTGTCCCACTTTTTACACACACACACACACACACAGTGTTTACTTTTCACACATTGATGGGATGGTCTACTAGATGGTTGGTTAATCTGCTTGATTTTTATACAGTAATATACTTTGTCTTTTTTCTCTTCATACTTGTAGGACCCTATCATTTGTTTTATATACCTAAGTATAAAATAGACAGCATTCTTATTTTCAATTGAGTTTGAAGGAGATATATTTTACAATGAACTGCAATAATTGATAATCTAATAAAATGCTTGCTTTTAAATATCCAATCTCGGACTACATATAAATATATATAGCTGACAGATGATGTTGAAGCCACTATTGCATTAGCCCTCAGTGTTATTCATGTAACAGTTTACAAATACTACAAACTACCTAAGATGCCATCTTCTATGTGTTATGATAATTTACTTACTTCACAATTGGGTGAGAAAGATTGTTTCTCCCACTATGGTTACTGGTACTGACAAAAGATAAGATAGTTGCAACCGAAACATTTTTGATTATAGATTTGTTTGGTCTCAGTGCTGACCTGTAGTTTAACAGCACATTCAGTTACTATATATGCACAGATATGCATGTACAATAGTCACTTCTGACATACACCAGTCAATATTTACATACATCAGTCACTCTATACATTTATAACATTAACTAGATACATAAAAGTTAGTGTATACAGAAATTTGCCGATGTCATGAGGACCAGAGACTTGAAGGTTTCGTATTGCAAGACTGTGTGAGAGAGAATTGTGGTGTCATACGAGAGAAATGTGTCCACATGGATGACGGTTCACTTGCATTTAATGATGCTGCAAAGAGAGAGACTTGGAGACGCCACCATGAAAGGTTGCTAAATGAAGAGAATGAATGGGAGAGAGTCTGCCAAATGTCGACCCAACAGAGGGACCAGCTATTCAGATTGACAGTACCTTGGTAGATAAAGCAGTTAAGGGTATGAAGATAGGGAAAGCCTCTGGCCTATCAGGAATCACTACTGAGATGCTTAAAATATCTGGCGGTGTAGGCTATTGTCTAGTTACCCGTATAGTCAATCAGGTGATACATGAAGGAGTCATACCCAATGACTAGTGTAGTAGCACCATAGTCAACTGCTACAAAGGTAAAGGTGATGCATTAGATAGGAATAATTAAAGAGGTATCATTTTGTTGGATCAGGTGATGAAAGTCATACAGAAGGTCAAAGCTAGGGAGAGAGTTAGTTTAGATGAGATACAGTTTGGGTTTGTGCCAGGAAGAAGCATCACTGATGCTGTATTTCTGGTAAGACAGCTGCAGGAGAAATTCCTAGCCAAGGATAAACCTTTATTCTTGGCTTTCACTGACATGGAGAAAGCTTTTGACAGGGTCCCCCGATCCCTTATCTGGTAGTCAATGCGGAAACTAGGGATAGATGAGTGGTTGGTGAGAGCTGTACAAGCCATGTACATGGATGCTGTCAGTAAGGTGAGGGTTGGCAATGAGTATAGTGAAGAATTCTGGGTAGAAGTAGGGTTCACTAAGGATCAGTCCTCATCCCCCTCTTGTTCATCATACTCCTCCATGCAATAACAGAGGAATTCAAGACAGGCTGCCTCTGGGAGCTCCTCTATGCTGATGACCTTTCTCTAATAGCTGAGTCACTACCATAACTAGACACAAAGTTTCAGGTGTGGAAACAAGGTCTAGAATCAAAGGGCCTTAAAAATCAATCTACCAAAGACCAAAGTCTTAGTAAGTTGGAAGGCAGACAAATCATAAATCCCGTTAGGTCGATGGCCCTGCTTGGTCTGTAGAAAAGGCAAAGGTAGAAACTCCATAAGATGTACCCAGTGTAAGCTATGGAGACATAAAAGGTGCAGCAATATCAAAGGAAGGTTAACTGGGAAGATAGTTTTTGTGAGTGGCAGATGCATAGGGGCAATAAATACCAAAGATGTACGGAAAACAGATTCCATCACATGCCAAGGGGAAAAACTACAAGTAGTTGATAGCTTCCATTACCTAGGTAGTGGCAGGTGGATGCTCTGAGAGTGTAGCTGCTAGAATAAGAATAGCCTAGGCAGAGTTCAGAGAGCACCTACCTCTGTTGGTAACAAAGGGCCTCTCACTCAGAGTAATAGGTAGACTGTATGATGCTTGTGTGCGAACAGTCATGCTACATGGCAGTGAAACATGGGCTGTGATTGCTGAGGACATGCGTAGGCTTGAAAGAAATGAAGCTAGTATACTCCACTGGATGTGTAATGTCAGTGTGCATACATGACAGAGTGCAAGCGCCCTGAGAGAAAAGTTGGACTTAAGAAGCATCAGTTGTGGTGTGAGAAGAGAGACGACTGTGCTGGTATGGTCATGTGTTGCATATGGATGAGGACAGCTATGTGAAGAAGTGTCACACCCTAACAGTGGAAGGAACCTGTGGAAGAGGTAGACCCAGGAAGACATGGAATGAGGTGGTAAAGCACAACCTTCAAATGTTGTGTCTCACAGAGGCAATAATACGCGATCGAGACCTTTGGAGATATGCTGTGCTTGAGAATACCCGGCAAGCCAACTGGCCCATGCCAGTGTTGCATAACTGAACCATTTAAAAGTACCCTTCAGTCATCAGGCAATATGCTGTACTTGAGAAGACCTGTTGAGTCACGTGAAATTGTAGTCATGGTCGATGCTAGTGCTGCCTAACTGGCTCCCATGCTGGTGGCACATAAAAATCACCATTCATGTGTGGTCAATGCCAGTACTACTTGACTGGCCCCTGTGCTGGTGGTATGTGAAAAGCACCCACTACACCCATACATACTTGATAAGATCCTTTCTATAAAGTTAAATGAAGTTAGAAATGTTTTAAAATTTCAACAAAACAATGTGTGTCCACAGATTTGATATCCTTGAGATTAAATTCCACACAATTTAGTTCTTCATTCTGTCAATGATTCTGTTATATCTCACTAAATCTGAAGCTAGATTCTTCATGAAGCATTTTTCTATTTGTTTTGTTTCTTCAAGTCCAGTGTGGAATTCTCTGAAATGGCATTGTTGTGGGATCTGCCAATTCTGGAACAATAATTAGTGATAAAGATATAACTTGTTACAAAGTACTACAGTTACTTTATTGGAAAAATACTTCCATGTTTTTATTTATTTAATTATTTTTATTGTGCTCACCAGAAAAATGGAGAGAATTGCAAAATTTTCATATCATTTACCGATTTTATAGAATAAAATTTGTGAATCAATTAAAACAACATCAAACCATATTTTCTTCCCAGAAAGCTTAAAACTAATTAAAAATATAGTGTTAGTGATCAGAGTCTTAAATGTATGGCAAAAAACTGACAACTAAAAATATTTATTATTATTTTGCAATTAATAAATAAATATGACAGAATAGCATGTTCTTAATAACTACAATGATTCTATCAAGATGCAGCTGCTAATTAAAAATCACTCTTTATTAAAGCTTCATGATGTTCATAAATATATTTTCTATGGTATATTGTTTTTACATTGATGTATGTCTTATTTCTGTACTAAAATTTTCCATCAATCATTTTACTTTTTAAAACTCTTGAAGTTGTTTCTACACAGAATTAACATTGCTATACTGACAACTTTATCAGACAAATTCTATTGCTATAGTATTTACAGTGAATTGACACTTTTATGTTAATCACTTCATTGGCTCTAATTATTATCATAATGGTCTTCAAGGTGACAAGCTGGTAGAATCATTAGCATGCTGGATAAAATACTTAGTGTCATTTCTTCCAACACTTTATGTTCTGAGTTCAAATGTTACCAACATCAATTTTGCTTTTCATCCTTTTTGGGTTGATAAAATAAAGTACCAATGAAGTAGTAAAGTACTTGGGTTGATGTAATTAACTAACTCCTATACCCTAAATTACTGGCCTTGTGCCAAAATTTGAACTCATCAGTGTGGTCCGTACTCAAAATCAAGATGTGTAATCTTTCTTTAATGAATGATGATATCAAAGATAGAAAACATGAAATTATGTGCTAAAGTCTAATTAGTCTCATACTTTAGCGTGGCCGTTGCCAGTACCTCCTGACTGGCCTTCATGCCAGTGGCACATAAAAGCAGCCACTACACTCTCGGAGTGGTTGGTGTTAGGAAGGGCATCCAGCTGTAGAAACCCATGCCAAATCAGATTGGAGCCTGGTGTAGCCATCTGGTTCACC
>NC_068981.1:20883397-20906869 GCF_001194135.2 Octopus bimaculoides
CCCATGCCAAATCAGATTGGAGCCTGGTGTAGCCATCTGGTTCACCAGTCTTCAGTGAAATCGTCCAACCCATGCTAGCATGGAAAGCGGACATTAAACGATGATGGTGATGATGATGATTGGGCTGAAACTAAAGTGTATGCAATAACTTCACGATAACTAACTCTCTCTACATCCATTGTTTTCCTTCTCTATTGCATCACTCTTATCTTATCAAAACAAATATTTCCCAGTATTAGGCTTCTTACTGCTATTTCACATCTAATGACTTAAATCTTCATTTTTTTTTTTCTTATATAGGTGACTGGTGGATCAAGTGGTATTGGTAAATCTGTGGCACTTTATGTTGCTTCCAAAGGTGCAAATGTCACATTATTAGCCCGCAATCAGGTTTGTATCAATTCATCTGTTAACACTTGAAACCTTTTTCTGTTAGATTTTGTTGTTGCTTAGTCTCATGTCAGCCCCGATCCAGATGGTAGGATATAATTATGTGGGTATTTGGCTGTTATTTGTAGAAGATCGAGTAGCTGCATAGAAACTCCTTCATTAGCTTGTGTGTATGTGTGTGTGTGTATATAATAATAATGAAATTATTGTGTATAGTGCTCAGGTGCACTACAACTCATCAAAGGTGCATGTACAGTTCATAGAATTATGTACAAAAGTCAGGAAAGTGAACAGTGTATGAGTCATGATATACATGCGTGTATGCATATGGAGGGGGGGGGGTATCAGGTGTAGTGTTGGCAAGTTTTCAGGAAACATGGAGGTTTTAAAGGATGAAATGTCTTGGCAACTAACAACTAATGCATATAGTTTGTTCCATGCTTCAGCAACTCTGAGTGTGAAAAAATGTTTCCAAAAGTTATGGGAGCTGTGCTGTTTTCTGACTCTGTAGGCATGCCCACGTGTGTTAGACACATGGAGCTAAAAAAGGTGCTCAAGGTGGTTGTTGGCATGATGGTTAATAATTTCGTGGATGTTTACCAAGTCAGTTGCCACACATTGGAGCTTCAATGTATCTATGGCCAGGGAAGCAAGTTGTTCAGAGTATGGTAGATGCCTGATGGAGGGTATTTGCTTGGTTGCACGTCTCTGAACAGTTTCCAGAAGGTCAATGTCCTGAGCAAGTTAGGGATTCCAGACTGGTGATGCAAATTCCAAGTGTGTGTGTGTGCACATATCATCATCACCGTTGCCATCATTTTAACTTCCACTTTTCCTGCTGCATGGGTTTGATGGAATTCATTGAGGCAAGTTTTCCATGACTAGATCTCCTTCCTGTTGCTAGACCTCATCTGTTTCCAAGTAAAATAATATTTCTTCAAAGCCAAGCATGTTTTTTTTTTATGAAAGATAGCAAATGAAGGACACTACTTGTGTTATTGTGTCACTCCTTTACAACTATTGTGAGACGTCAAGACAAGGAAACACAAGTACACACACACTCACACACACGCATACACATACACACAGTGTATGCACACATACTCTGCATCACTGCCACATGTTACTAGTCATACTGCTACCACATATTACCACCACATATTAACACCTCAAGTCATGAAATGAACCAGCAAACCTGCCTCTACTTGGTCAATTGACATACTAGCAATATCAACCAGATTTCATTCAAATTGCACGCTATCATCTTGATAGAAAGGAACACACTAGAAAATGTAGTCCTAGATATGTAATATATGAGATAAAGATGTGGCGGTCACACCTGGAACACCTTTAATTATAAGTCTGCTAGTCAGGACTGATCTGGGGGTTAAAAAATAATTATATATCACAACTAAACCTTACCACAATACACAACTACTTCATATTGCCAAACATTATTACTTCTATAAAACTATCACCATCAAGGTGGTGAGCTGGCAGAAACGTTAGCATGCCGGGCAAAATGCTTAGCAGTATTTCGTCTGTCTTTACATTCTGAGTTCAAATTCCGCCAAGGTCGACTTTGCCTTTCATCCTTTTAGGGTCGATAAATTAACTACCAGTTGCATACTGGGGTCGATCTAATTGACTGGACCCCCACCCCCCAAATTTCGGGCCTTGTGCCTAGAGTGGGAAAGTATATATCTATCACTACCACAATACATCACCACACACTACTGCAATACACATATAACTACTGATATTGTATATTTAACCATTCACTTAGATGAGTGTCTGCGGGCTATATCACTACCACCACTACAAATCACCACCACCAGTACAAACCACTACAACCACTACCACTACCACCATCCCATCTCATCTCATCTCATGCTATAAACATGATATATTAATATCTGTTTTACTCTCCAGGAAAGACTCCAAACTGTAGCAGATGAAGTACAGAAATGTTTTATTGATGAGCAACAGGTCAGTCTTATTAAATTTTCTTAAGCTTTCTTTTTTCCACTATCTATATACACCATGTAGATATAATTCATATTTACCTTGTGCCTCGAGGGTAAGCTCTCACCATCTCCCTTTCTTTCTATTTCTTTTCAACTGAAGAAACTGTGTGCACACCTACTGTGTCCTTCTACCATACTTTCACATCTTTCAATACTGCTTTCCACTCAGCTGAGAGGTCTTGTCTTGCGAGTACTTAGTGACCTCACTAATGCTGGTACCCCCCACCCCCACCCCCCAAAAAACAGTATACTCTGTAAAGTGGTTGGTGTTAGGAAGAGCACCTCACTGTAGAAACTATGCCAGAGCAGACATTGGAGCTTGGTGCAGCCTTCTGACTTGTCAGTTCCTGTCAAACCATCCAACCCATGCCAGTATGGGAAAGAGATGTTGAATGATGAAGTTGTTTGTACACATGATGCAAAAAGATATTCACCAATTATTATATTTGGGTAGTGGGTAATGACTGCAGTCATACTGTTGTGTGTAATGACCCTGTCTTACATGAGTTGCAGACACAAGTGACTGCAGCCAACAGTACTTAGAGTGGGCTCCTGTCAAAGTTTATGGATGCTCTCACTCTTCAACTTTGAAATCCTGAGTTGGTATCTGACAGAGCCAATGTGTTGAGAAAGGAGGAGAGATGGGATACAAGGTTGTCAGCCTTTCCTTCAGTATTCAAACTGCTACAGAAACAATGGAGTCACCTAATGCTCTGTGAGAAGTGGGAGAAAATAAGACTACTTCCATATATGTGTGTGTGTGTGTGTGTATATCATCCTCATCACCATTTAATGTCTGTTTTCCATGCTGGCATGGGTTGAATGGTTTGATGAGAACTAACGAGCTGTAGAGCAATGTGTGTGTGTGTGTGTTTGGTGCTGACTGTCAGAAGAGAGCATACTCAGTATGCCTGTAGGTGCACAGGGTTTTACATTATGCATATACCATGTTGACACAATGTACAGCTATAGTCACCCATAAACATATCACATATATACATTATACACACCCCATTAACTTACCACTGAGACACTATATACGTACAAATATGATGTAAATACCACATAGATATCATATTGACACTATATTAATACCATATAGACACATGTCAAATCTCTTCTGTGATGTATTTTTTATAGTTGTGTTACATCATTCTAATGTAACTGAAATGTTACAGAAGTCTTAGTGTGAGAACAGGTTGGTTGGTAGTTGCTCAAGTGACACATTTTTAGGGTTACTATGATGGGTTACATAATAGCTGTTATTTCTAGCAGGTTTAGCAACCGTATAGAAATCCTATCATTAGTTCAAGTTCCTTCATTTGTTGATATTGTTGTTGAAAGACACTGGTAGTTAGGAATGATGAGAAAGACTAATAAATATAATGGAACTATCATCAATGTTACTATTTAATGAGACAGTATGCCCAGACTCATCATCATCATCATCATCGTCGTTTAACGTCCGCTTTCCATGCTAGCATGGGTTGGACGATTTGACTGAGGACTGGTGAAACCAGATGGCTACACCAGGCTCCAATCTGATTTGGTAGAGTTTCTACAGCTGGATGCCCTTCCTAACGCCAACTACTCAGAGAGTATAGTGGGTGCTTTTACGTGTCACCCGCACGAAGGCCAGTCAGGCAGTACTGGCAATGGCCACGCTCAAAAGGGTGTATTTTATGTGCCACCCGCACAAGAGCCAGTCCAGGGGCACTGGCAATGATCTCACTTGAAAGTCCTTACACATGCCGCGGGCACAGATGCCATCACAATTTCGCTTTCGCTTGCCCCAATAAGTCTTCGCAAGCTGAGTTTCGTGTCCAATGAGGGAGACGACGTTGGCATGGGTGCCAGTCGTCAAATCTAACTCGATTTCGATTTCACTTGCCTCAACAGGTCTACCGGTTACAAAAGTGTTCTTGGCTCGAAAAATAATTTTTGAAGGAAAAACATCTTTTGAAGAAATGGAATTTATAAAGACAAGTTGGATAAATTGTAACAGATTAATACAGTGGCAGTTAATAATGTTCTAGAATAGGGCCAGTTGTATTTATATATCTGTAATAACACACACACACACACACACACTCACTCTCTCTCTCTCTCTCTCTCTCTCTCTCACACACACACACACATCTTTGCAGCCTGCTACGCTTGAGAAAGTCATCTTAATATATAAAACTGAGAATGTGTGTCTGTCTGTGTGTCTGTGTGAATCCCTAAAACTCGAGAACTACCCAACTGATTTCATTCTAATTATACACATGCCTTACTTAGGGATGTAGTGTCATGGGCCAAAAATAAATTTTCAGTTTCTTGCCTAATGCGAGCCTGGAGCAATCTCTTATCTCTTACACTATTTCAGTATTACGTGTCAAAAGTGAAACAACAACACCCCTATCGTCATGTGAGATACTTTCAGTTTAATAGTTTTACTTTTAATACTAAAACTTATATTTGTTCTTGGGTTGAAGATAGTTCTACATATCTGAATATATGGTGCTATTTTATATTTTTCTATTCCAGAAAGTAGTTACAGCCTCAATTGACTTATCCAAAAGTTACCAAGATGTAGAGAATACCATGAAGAAGGTAAGTCTTAAAGATTCTATTTTTTGTATTGGTTACATATAAAACATTTGACTTGGAAACAATTAGAAATCACTAAATGAAACAAATGACATTTTAAAACAAATGCTTTCAAATATCTTTAAAAAAATTATGAACTGGTATTGGGTACAAAAAATTTTTGATATTATTTCTGAATAACACCTGTTTAGTCTATATAATACTAAAATTCAGTCTGTTTTACTGTATGTATTTTCCTTATTTTTAGACTAAACTATACAATGTTGTGATAAAGGGTTTCTATTTTTGTTGTCTTTTCTCTAATTTTAAATGAAATTTTCACATCCTCTGGGTAGCTGACCTCTACAACAGTGCATCATATTTTATTCCTTGTCCCATAGAATAGTATCAAGCATATTACGCTTGCACTAGTTTGCTGTTTTTATTGTAATGTTCCATCAGATTTCCTTATTTTTAAAGGTGTGGATACAATTTGTTTCTACTGTGCCTTCATATAGCTAATAGAATAATCCTTCTTGTGGATAGCATCATAAATGGTCTTAGCAACAATATTACGTCTCGTAAGAAGCTAGTAACTTGCAAACACTTTCAGACAGCTGCTGATGCTGTGGAGGATATCTATCACATTATTATTTAACATCCGTTTTCCATGCAAGTATGGGTTAGATGGTTTGACAGGAGCTGGCAAGTCAAGAACTGCACCAGGCTCCATTGTCTACTCTGGCATAGTTTCTATGGCTAAATCCCCTTCCGAATATCAACCACTTTAAAGGTTGTACTGGATGGTTTTTATGTGAAACCAACACCAGCAGAGTCATCAAGTACTTGCAAGACAAAAACTTCTTGACGGGTAGAGGGAGTGGTATGGCATATCCCAGCTGAGGGGTCCTTGTCTTGCAAGTATTTAGTAATCCTTAAGTACTTGAATCTGAAAGCATCCTTATCTCTCATATAGATGATGTATTTAGTAGCTATCCTGTTCCTGGATTGCAAAGATATCATAGCTGTCTAGGTAAAATGTACTGTAGCTACCATATGTCTTGGTAAGGCTTCTCGTCCTGTCAAAATTGAGTGTATGAAGACCAAAGGTTTAGCTGTCGATCTGAATCAACCACATAATCACATGACTGAAACTCTAAACCTAAAAAACCAATATGTTAAAACATGCATTTATTTCCTAATTATACAATTTTCACAAACTTCTCTCCAAAATTGTTTTATTTTACAAAGGTTATTGAAGACCAAGGGAAAGAAGTTGACATTTTAGTCAATTGTGCTGGAACATCCATGAGTGCTGACTTTGAAAAAACCAGTATTGATGATTTTAAGGTAAACAAACAGCTGTTGTTTCTGTTTGGTGTATAGTAAAGTATGTATAACAAAGAGTTGTGTTAAATGTTATTGTTTTTTTGTGATATTTTAAAATAAAAGTACTTTGTGTTCTAGATATATATGTGGTTAAGTTGAGCATATGTTTTGTTCAATCTCAACAATAACTTAAATGTAGTTTTATTCAGTTAAGATGTATTAAAACAGTGTTTTTAAGTAAAAATTTATAAATTTGGAATTTGGAAAAAGGATATAGAGTCAATTAATCTGATAATTAATATATATATGTATATCAATGCTCCCCGACTGACACCTGTGCCAGTGGCACATAAGAAACACTATTTGAGTGTGGTTGATGCTAGTGCCGCCTGACTGGCTCCCGTGCCAGTAGTATGTAAAAAACAACATTCAAGCGTGGTTGATGCCAGTGCCACCTGACTGGCCCCCATGTTGATGGCATGTAAAAAGCACCCACTACACTCTTGGAGTGGTTGGCATTAGGAAGGGCATCCAGCTGTAGAAACCTTGCCAGATCATATTGCAGCCTCCTGGCTTGCCAGTCCTCAGTCAAACTATCCAACCCATGCCAGCATGGAAAGCGGACTTTAAACGATGATGATGATGATGATATATATATTATTATTATTGAGTGAGAGAGCAGTGCATACCATCAAAGTGACACTGGGGTAAAACATATGAAGCCCAGTATACCCATCGTGACTACCTGTCTGATAAGGGTACACCAGGCATATGCATCACTACCATATGTGTGCGACGTAGTGATCTCATATCAAGATAAACAGTGCATAACCTTGCAGGTGGGGCCCAGTTAGAATTTTCTTCAGGTCGAGTAGCTCATCCCACTCAAAAGGTCCCTGATTAAGGGTTGTTTAAGGATGATGAACAAAACACCCATGTTTCCAAAGGTGAATTATCGAAACCCCAAAGAACTCCTCACAACACATGGCTATGATGCTCCCCCACTACTTCTGCTTGTGATCGGAGATGCACATATTGTCAGCCACCAAGGGACATGCTCAAGTGGTTAAGATCAAGCAACTGACAAGCAAATTTGTGGTTTTGAGCAGAATATTTACTGTAGCCCATCTTTTATACCAAGACAAAACAATATTCATCTGTTCAAATCTTTAGGGATAGTTTTTAATGCACCTATAATTACAGGGATACATTTTACTTGCACTTTCCTTAGCCTCTATAAGTCAATGGCTAGGTTCTGGAATTCTGCTGCTGCTGCTGCTGTTGTTGTTATTGTTATTGTTGTTGTTGTGTTGTTGTTGTTGTTATTATTATTATTATTATTATTATTCATTGTTTAACGTCCATTTTCCATGCTAGCATGGGTTGGACAATTTGACTGAGGACTGGCGAACCAGATGGCTGCACCATTATTATTGTACTTGTTGTTGCTGCTGCTGTTGCTGTTGTTGTTATTGTTGTTGTTGCTGTTGTTGCTGCTGCTGCAGCGAGCTGGCAGACTCATTAGCAAGCTGGACGGAATGATTAGTGGTATTTCACCCATCGCTATGTTCTAAGTTCAAATTCTGCCAAGGTCATCTTTGCCTTTCATCTTTTCGGGGTCGGTAAATTAAGTACCAGTGAAACACTGGGGTTGATGTAGTCGACTTAATCCCCTCCCACAAACTGCCCTTGTAGCAAAAATTTGAAATCATCATCATCGTCATCATCATCATCATCATCATTATTATTATTATGACAAGCTGGCAGAATTGTTAGCACACCAGGCAAAATGCATCCATCTGAATATTCTGAATTTTCAAATTCCAGTGAGGTCAACTTTGCCTTTCATCCTTCCAGGGGTGATAAAATAAATACCAGTTCATCACTGGGGTTGATGAAAGTGACTTACTGTCTCCCCAGAATTGCTGGCCTGGTGCCTATAATAGAAAGGATTATTATTATAATCAATTATTATCCTTATTATTACTATTATTATTAAGGCGCGAGCTGGCAGAATTGTTAGCATGCTGGGCAGAATGCTTAACAGCATTTCATCTGTCTTTAAGTTCTGAGTTCAAATGCTGTTAGGGTTGACTTTGCTTTTCATCCTTCCGGGGTTGAGAAAATAAGTACCAGCTGAACACTGCGGTTGGTGTAATCAACTTACTCCCTTCCCTGAAACTGTTATCCTTGTGCCCAAACTCGAAACATCATCATCATCGTTTAACGTCCGCTTTCCATGCTAGCATAGGTTGGACGATTTGACTGAGGACTGGTGAAACCGGATGGCAACACCAGCCTCCAATCTGATTTGGCAGAGTTTCTACAGCTGGATGCCCTTCCTAACGCCAACCACTCCGAGAGTGTAGTGGGTGCTTTTACGTGTCACCCGCACGAAGGCCAGTCAGGCGGTACTGGCAACGGCCACGCTCAAAATGGTGTATTTTATGTGCCACCCGCACAAGAACCAGTCCAGGGGCACTGGCAACGATCTCACTCGAAAATCCTTACACATGTCACGAGCACAAGTGCCATTTTTTATTATTTACATTATCGTGCTGGCATTTTGAAAAGAGCACTCAGCATGCTTTGTAAAGTGGTTGGCATTAGGAAGGGCATCCAACAGTAGAAATCAAGCTGAAGTAGATAATGGTGCTTGATGTCCTCCAGCTCATCAGATCCTGTTAAATTGTTGAACTTATGGTAGCTAGACATTAAATGATGATGATGATGATGATGATGATATCGATCATGATGATAATGATGTTCGTAATGATCATGGTGATAATGATGGTAATGATAATGATGACAGTGGTGGCAGTGGCAGTGATAATAATGACAACAATGATGATGTTCACAGTGATGATGATGATGATGTTGAAATGATCTCAGAAGAGAGTATCAAATCTAAATTTCTTCTCTTTCAGTATATGATGGATGTCAACTATTTTGCCAGTGTTTATGCCACCAAATCTGTGGTTGGTAGCATGAAAGCCAGGAAAGAAGGTTCCATTGTCTTTATATCATCCCAAGCTGGTCAGCTTAGTTTTTATGGTTACACAGCCTATTCTAGTTCCAAATTTGCATTAAAAGGGTTATCTGAAGCCTTGCAGAGTGAAGTGAGTAAAATTGTTAGTCATTTTAAAGCAAGACTGATATTGAAATATCCTGCTGTTGAATGCTATTAGTTTTGTCATGCTACAGTATCTCTGTATAACATTTCTGTCTGAACTGTCAACTGCTTTTCTTCTCTAAGCTAAAACCTTACAATATTGGTATAACCCTTGCCTTCCCACCTGATACAGACACACCAGGTTTTGCAGAAGAACAGAAGTCAAAAGTAAGTCCTTAACTTTTTTGTTTTCATAAAAAATAGTTAAAAAGGGAGCAGTGACCATTGCCTGGGTCAATTATAGACCACTGTCATTTATAAACTTTTGGAATCAATTATAGGCCATGACCATTTATAAACCTAAAGGGCCAGTTATAAGTCTATGATCACTTGTAGGCCTACAGCCATTTATAGACTCATGGGGCTAATTATAGACCTACAGTTCATTTATAGTCTCCAGGGGTTACTTATAGGCCTTTGATAATTTATTGACTCATGAAGTGGTTATAAGCCTATGGCAATTTATAGGCCTATGGTTATTTATAGTTCTATGGTCTGTTATTGACCTATAGTCATTTATAGATCCATGGTTATTCTTAACCTCATGGTCATTTATAGGCCCAGCCAGACTAATAAAATTTGTTAATGTCCAGTTTGAATATCAGTTAGTCAATGTCTTTTGGAAAACATGGATGAGGAAGTAATTCTGGTGGGTTGCAATTCTGGAGATGAAGGTTTGGTTGAAGTATTTCATGTGAAATTTGTGGGGCAGGACAATAAGACTGATGAGGGTAATTAATTTAGAGAAGCAGGAACTATTGTAGAAGTGATTTAAAAAATAGAGAGAAAAGGAACAGCACATTTGTGGGTCTGAGGTTGCAGACTGTTTTTTCTTAATGTCCTGAGATATAAATGAACCTTGAAATATACCAGAGAATACTCCCAGCACATTTTACAATGAGTAGTCAAACAGAATAACTTATAGTCTGAGAGATTAGAGATAGATGGGGACCATTGACTGGCCACTTAGATAAGTGGTTCTTATGTCAGACATAGTCGAAGTCCTGGTTCATGTCAAGGGCAATAACAAGTTCTTAATAAGGGACCATTGGTGAATGACAGAGAGAAGTATATACTTTATGTATGGTTCCATAGTAATGATCAGAGAAGAGAGAGCGAGAGCGAGAGAGAGGATTGCTTACATTCATTTTCATCACCTTGGAGATGTTGGAAATGTATATATGTGTATGCATGTGTTTGTGTCTCTTACACTTGACATCATGTGATATTTATAAATGACTATCACTGTGATACAAGCAGTATCATTCATTTCCAGTATTCTGTGAATATATATATATATCTCATGGAGGCAAAGTGGTCGAGTTACTTTCGAGTGTTGGGCCTCACGGAGGCAATGAGGTAAAGACCAAGACCTTTGGCATTATATTGTACTTGAGAAGAAGACCCATCAAACCAAGCAAAATTGCAGTCATAGCAGATAGCGGTGTCATGCAAATGGCACTCGTGCCAGTGGCACATAAAAGCACCATTACACTCTCAGAGTGGTTGGCGTTAGGAAGGGCATCCAGCCATAGAAAACCATGCCAAATCAGACTGGAGCCTGGTGTAGCCTTCCAGCGGGCCAACCTAGTCAAACCGTCTAACTCTGCCAACATGGACAACAGATGTTAAATGATGATGATGATATATCTATATGTACATACATATACTTATATATATATATATGTATGTATATATATATATATATATATATATATATATGTATACTCTTTTACTCTTTTACTTGTTTCAGTCTTTTGACTGTGGTCATGCTGGAGCACCGCCTTTAGTCGAGCAAATCGACCCCAGGACTTATTCTTTAGAAGCCTAGTACTTATTCTATCGATCTCTTTTGCCGAACCGCTAAGTTACGGGGACATAAACACACCAGCATCGGTTGTCAAGCGATGTTGGGGGGACAAACACACACATACAAACACATACACACACATACATACATATATATATATACATATATACGACGGGCTTCTTTCAGTTTCCGTCTACCAAATCCACTCACAAGGCTTTGGTCGGCCCGAGGCTATAGTAGAAGACTTGCCCAAGATGCCATGCAGTGGGACTGAACCCCGGACCATGTGGTTGGTAAGCTAGCTACTTACCACACAGCCACTCCTATGGCTGTATGTATATATATGTATAATTTAAAGGCAATCACTTCAAACCCAACCTCAGTCACCACACTTTACTCTGCAATCAGCTAATCGCTGCTTTCAATTTAAGGTTGAGTGAAAAAATTTTAATTTGTGAAACTGTCTGATCTATGTGAGCCAGAAAAATCACAAATATATATCTGTGAAAAATGTGTTTAAAAATACAAACATTGTTCTTTTTACAGCCAAAAGAGACTGAACTAATATCAGAAACTGGTGGCTTAATCTCATCTGAAACTGTGGCAAAAAAGATTGTTGATGATGCACTGGTAAGTTTTTATAAGATATTGTCAAATTATTGGGATTAGGATGGTGACATTGATTAGGAGGGGAACATTGATTACATCAACCGCAGTGCACCACACTGGTACTTATTTTATCGACCCCAATAGGATGAAAGGCAAAGTCAGCCTTGGTGACATTTGAACTAAGAATGTAAAGCTAGAAGAAATGCTGCTCACTAGATTCTGCCAACTTGCTGCCTTAATATCATTACAGCAGCATCGTTAGCAAACCAAATAATAATAATGAAATATTCATAGATAGTTATCATCAGTGTTATGGGTTTGTAATATGGTATGTCACTTATAATATCTGTCTTTTGTTGATTCTACTCTCAATCTAAAATATCCTCATCGCTCCTACTTATGTATTTCTCTCTTTTGTTTTCTTATTCATCAGCTGCCTTATTCATTTTCCTTTTATTTGAATATGTCAGCGTCTTCTTAAGAAGTCCCATTCAGTTCCACATACCTATGGCCCAGAAGTAGTTGATAAAATATTCACAGCACTTTAGATATACCATGCCACTTGTGTTAAAACTTATTGTCTGACCAGTGTTTGTTACAAAGTCATCTTTTCTTAATTGTGGGACATTCTTCACCCTATGAGATGTCATCTAGTGTACTGCAGGGATCTGTTCTTGGTTCCTTTTGTTTGTTACATACATTAATGACATAGATGCCAACTTAAAGAATGCTGGTGCTGAAATGTGCAGATGACATCAAGCTGTACCTTGAGATAGAAAGGACAGATCCTGAACACTATAGATCTTTCCTGCAATTGGACCTGGACACAATGCAACAATGGATCATGGACTGGTAACTCAAGCTGGCTGTTGACAAGTGTACCACCATGCATTTTGGGAGGAAAAACCCAGTGTCCACATACTCTCTCCACAACATTAATATCGTGACCTAGGCATTACTATCAGCAGCAATTTGCGCTGGACGGAGAACATCTCTAAAATTGTCAAGAAGGTTGAGGTTGTCTTGGCATCACTCAGAAAGATCTTTGTCAGCTGCTCTCCAGCTATCTATTTAAGGCTGTATATGGCTATGGTGCAGCTACACTTGGAATTTGCATCACCAGTCTGGAACCCCTATCTTGCTCAGGACATTGACTTCCTGGAAACTGTTCAGAGATGTGCAACCAAGCGAATACTCTCCATCAGGCATCTACCATACTCTGAACACCTTGCTTCTTTGGGCATTAATACATTGAAGCTCTGATGTCTGGCAACTGACAAAATTATTAACCATCGTGCCAACAACCACCTTGAGCACTTTTTTTTAGCTCCATGTGTCTAACACACGTGGACACATACCTACAAAGTCAGAAAACAGCACAGCTCCCATGACTTTAAGAAACATTTTTTCACACTCAGAGTTGCTAAAGCATGGAATAAACTACCTGCGTTAGTTGTTAGCTGCTGTGACATTGCATCCTCTAAAACCTCCATGCTTCCTGGAATTTGCCAACACTACACTTGCCCCCCCCCACTCCATTCACATGTATGACTCATACACTGTTCACTTTCCTGACATTTGTACATAATTCTATGAACTGTACATGCACCTTTGATGAGTTGTAGTGCACCTGAGCACTATACACAATAATTTCATTATTATTATTCTGCTATAAGAATTGATACTTAAAGCATTTAATCACCATTTTAGAAGACAGTAAAGAATTTATTGAGGGAGATTTACTTGCTGTATTCAGTATATTGTGTGGCTCTATAGAGAATCCCTTGCTGGTTCAAGTGTTTATCTGGATGTCTTTTTATGTGGAGATTTGATTAAAGGAATTGAGACAAGCTGGCCTGTTGTGAGTATTTTATGTAATTTTAGCTGTTTTATAAATTATAATTAAATCATTTAATTTAGTTTCTGATCTCTAATCAGTTTTGATAGATGCAGGGTAGCCATGTATCTTCTCTACAGCAAGACACCTGTACTTGTCTCTCTCTGATGATTAAGCTTTCAGGCCCTGACATAAAACCACCCCCTTCTCTCTCAAATACACTCCCATTCAGTTGAGGGCACTTTTTACTTTTCTTTTCTCTTGTGAGTTAGTTGGCGACCTCACCAGTTTTGGTGTCGCATAAAAACAAAACAAAACAAAAAGCAACAACAAAAAATACCTAGTACACTCTATTAAGTGGCAAGCATTAGAAGGGGCATCAAGGAATAGAAATCATGCCCAACACAGCCCTGCAGCTTGTTGGAACATGTCAGAGCATCCAATCTATGCCAGCATAAAAAAAACAGATGTTAAATGAAGATGATGATGACAATGATGTTGTCAAGTCATGTAATTGTGATTTGACAACTTATTTTCATTTCAGGAATATTCAAGTGGTTAAAATACTGATCTCTTGGTTTATCAGTTGAGATATAAATCCTGTTGGATCTATCAACCAGGTATTCAGTAACAAAGTTTTCACCAGTTCTACTTGTGCTATTTGACAGATTAATAATAAAGATATCCAAAACAAGATTTCACTGAAGAGGCTTGAAAAAATATGCCTCTTCGATGCTTATCATTGTTGGTAGAGTGAGTGAGGTAGTTTCACATTAGATTCGTGCTGAAGACAGATCAAAGACAGCTTGGAAATTGTTATGTTGTGCTTCCAAAATTTTCATTGTTTTCAGTTAACTTTTTACGTCATTGTCTTTTGTTCTTAGAAGGGAAAATTCCAGTGCAGTTTTGGTGTTGATGGTTTTCTATTGGCAACAGTAAGTGCAGGAATGGCACCAGTGTCCTCAGGCTTGGAAGCTTTGTTGCAGGTATGTAAATTATTTTAAAGTTTCACATAACTAGGTGAAGGTCTTGAGAGTGGGTATATGTCAGATATACAGAAAAGTAAAAGCTGTAGTCCTTTCTGAATATTCAAACATCTTACTATAGAAAGCAGTTACTGAATGTGAAGAATATAAATTATGAATTGAGAAATTATTGTTGGTGAATAATATCCTGATTTGAGGTCCATCACTTTGGAGAATACAGGGGAATCATCACCAATGGTTAGACAAAATAAAAATGTTTTTTTACATACACCAATGTGAAGAATATAAATTATGAATTGAGAAATTATTGTTGGTAAATAATATCCTGATTTGAGGTCCATCACTTTGGAGAATACAGGGGAATCATCACCAATGGTTAGACAAGATAAAAATGTTTTTTTACATACACCAATGTGAAGAATATAAATTATGAATTGAGAAATTATTGTTGGTGAATAATATCCTGATCTGAGGTCCATCACTTTGGAGAATACAGGGGAATCATCACCAATGGTTAGACAAAATAAAAATGTTTTTTACATACACCAATGTAAGTTGGTATTTAGAAATAAAATGAAACCAAGAACAAATCTGAAAATATGTTATTATTTTCCAAAAATGGAGGCCATGTCATGATTTTTTAAAATTAGTTTGAAGAGAGAAGGACATTATCTAATATCTGCTTCTGAAAGCTGTTGAGAATGATGAGGCGGAACTCGGCAATTACTTATTTAGTAATTCTAGAAATAAGTCTCCTTGAAGTAATGTTGGTTTCAAATTTTGGCACAGAGCCAGCAAATTTAAGGGTGTAAGGTGCTCAACTGATACTTATTTTATCAACCCTGAAAAAATGAAAGGCAAAGTCAACCTTGGTAGAATTTGAACTCAGAATGGCAGGATGGACGAAATGCTGCTAAGTATTTTGCCTGATGTGCTAACAATTCTGCTAGCTTGCTGCCTTTCCTTGAAGTAATATTAACATATAATAAGGATTATGATAAGAACATTAGTTGTAAGTAGGACTGAGTACAAGAATATGTAACTCCTTAAATATAAGGTATATTCCATTAAAAGGAATGACACAATTCTTTCTTTAAAAGCAAAATGGAATATTTGGTTTTTGATGATTAATTCTTGCTGAAGGATGAAAGATGACATTTCTGGAAGAGGTAAATCTTTGGCAGGAACTGTTGCCACTAGCAAAAGCTCTTGTGTTTAAAGGATAAAGTTAAATTGAGGTCATCTGCTTTGGAGATAGATACACCACTCAATCTAATACCACTTCTTGGCTAATTTGTATGTTTGACAAAATTTAGGTATGTTTACACAACCAAAATTCATACCTTCCAATCCTTAAAGTGGTTCACTTATAGCTGTTTTGCTGACTGTTTGTAAGCATATTCCACAATAAGGTGTTTTGGCAAGAGGTTTCAATGTCATACTAATGTTAAGTGAAACAAAAGTGTTTCCATTATGATAAAAACAAGAGTCTGTAAGTATGTGAGAGGAAAGTAGGTTATCTGTGGATGTGGAACTAAGATTGTTGGTTTCTACAAGGGACCATTCTAAATAAAAACTAAACAAATTTAGAAAATTACTTTGATCCAATTGTTAGATAAAATATTTCAGCTGATATTATGTTTGGAAACTTAAAACATTGCATCTTTAAAAAAATAGATTCAGTCAATTATTAATTCTACAGTATTTAACAGTAATGAGGATGATAAGTAAACCTAATTAATTTATTAATGAGAGATATATGTGGAGAATAGTTTAAGTTCTTTACTCAGTCTAAATAAATGTAGGTTTGTAGAAAGTATTAAAAAAAAAAAAAATGAACAGGAGTGGCTGTGTGGTAAGTAGCTCGCTTACCAACCACATGGTTCCGGGTTCAGTCCCACAGCGTGACACCTTGGGCAAGTGTCTTCTACTATAGCCTCGGGCCAACCAAAGCCTTGTGAGTGGATTTGGTAGATGGAAACTGAAAGAAGCCCGTCGTATATATGTATATATATATGTCGTGTGTATATGTTTGTGTGTCTGTGTTTGTCCCCACAACATCGCTTGACAACCGATGCTGGTGTGTTTACGTCCCTGTAACTTAGCGGTTCGGCAAAAGAGACCGATAGAATAAGTACTAGGTTTCCAAAGAATAAGTCCTGGGGCCGATTTTCTTGACTAAAGGCGGTGCTCCAGCATGGCCACAGTCAAATGACTGAAACAAGTAAAAGAGTAAATAGAGTAAAAGAATATAGATTACATACATTTAATTAAACTGGTTTGATTACTTATTTTGCTGAGATCTTAAAATACATTAACAGAATATTTATGTTTGGTTTCTCTTTTGTTTTCAGGTTTTCTCCATGGGACTTTTCAGATTAATTGGTTTATTTTATTTGTATTCTTTCAATCAAATTATTCAAAAGTGTTATAATGAAAAGAAAGGTAACAAAAAGGCTTCTTGATCTGTTTTTTAAAAACGATGATCTATTTTTATATACAAAATACCAGTATATGCATTAAACATGGAATGATTATTTTATTTAATGAATTTTGTATGAATAATAAAGCAAACTTACATAATTCAAATGTTTTACTGTTTTGTGTATTTAGAAAATGGATGGGGTGGGAGAAATGATACCATTGTCTTTCAGTAAAATGTTTAAATATAAATTAATGTGAGATGTAGATATAAAGTGGTCCAGAAGGATTTACGACTGACACAATACACTAAATAATTCTTTCTACTGATTTTTATGGGAGAATCCTGAACACCCCCATGTGACTGAAGGTGGACTAACTGATTACAATAAATAAGAACTGAGTGAACTGAGGGGGATAGTTGATAGTTTTAGTTTGACAGTGTTGGTTTACTGTGTTAGTTTAATAGTTGGTAGTTGAACAGTGAATATTGAGTATCGTACCTATATTCAAGTAGTATAGAGTGCATTCTGTGTTAAAATGTATTTCTGCATTAGGTTATTTTTTTAGATATCCCTAACTGACTATTTATTTGTGTAATACCAGTTTACACCAGATGTGTATTCCCACATCATAGCAATTGCCAATCCTGATATGGTAGCAGCATATAACATTAGCAAATCATCTCCAATCTTTGTAGAAACCTATAAAGGTATCCAGGGCTCTTGTCACAGCTTACTTCATCTTCAAAATGACAGCTCCTGAGATTCTCTTTCATCTTGAGGAACAACTAAAAGTCAGTCATAGGTAGCAAGGTTTACACTAGGGAAGGTGAAGGTCAGTTTTGATGTTCATCTTTGTCAAGTGGCTGGTTACCATGATGCTCATTACTGAGTACCTTGGGAAAAAGCTTTTCACAAATTTTGAGTATGTCCAGATCTTCATGAATAATTGTGTGTATAGTTGCCATACCAACTCTAAACTGTACACTTATTGTCTTTATAGACACACAATGGTCTTCATCCAGAAAATTGTGAATTTTCTCAACCAGCTCTGATGTTCTGACATCCCTCTCTCTCCCACACCTCTACAATCCTTGAACTTCTTCTAGCATAAAAGTTAATTCATAAGTAATTTGGAACATTTCATAAATTTCTGTAGTGTTTTTGCTCATTTTAACACAAAACTTTATTGCATAGCAAGCTTCCAAATGTCCTGATTGCATTCCACAAACTAGTCAGTATTTAGAAGGGTGTTTTCAAAATGTTGTTACAACTGTCTCCTTCAATCTGGATTAACAAAAGTTGGCAGGTCAGCTTATTAGATGCATAGTAATGATATACAAAAATTACAATAATTTAGAAGAGTTACAACTGCCTCTCCTAAAAAAGACTCAAAACTTTTGGAATGCACCTTATATTCTCAAAATTACCTTCCACCATAAACCAAGTTATTCAATCTCACATTATTTATAGGTAATTACACTTGGAATTGGGTAACTAAATCCTTTTCCATCCCTAGAGGGAAAACTATTCAGTCTATTTCAAATTGCATGAAAACCATCACTGATGACCATATGCTATAATAATTAACCATACTGGTTCAATGACAAAAGTACACCAAGGAGAAGGTATAAAGTGTGAAGAAATCTCTTGGTGACTGTCACACCAACCTTCGACAGTAGCCTATCAAAGATTCCATTAGAGGATCCTAGTGATAGGGGAGGAAATGTGGAGTGGATAGTTTCTTAAAGTTAGAACAGAGGAAGTAAAATATAAAAGAGTGGGTGGTAGAGTGTAAATAGATCAAAATCAGTTGAAATGGGAAGAGGGTAATGAAGACCAGATGAAGTGAGAATGCAAAGCAAGATATGGACAGAAGGACACATACACAAGCGAAGTGGAAAAAGAAATAGAACAGCTAGCAGAGGAATAAGATATATATAAAGAGTGGCCAATTTGTGAAAAATATAGAGGTTGTAAAGAATAGGAATTACAACATAATTGTCTAGAGAAGTGATGAGCAAAAAAGTATAGTAGTCTGTGGTAAGTGTTAGGGAAGATAGGACAGAAATGAGGGCTAGAACATACAAACTTCACATCACAGACTGGGATCATTACAAACTCTACCACCCTCTTCTTTAAATTTTACTCTCTCCTCCATTATGGGTGATATATATATATATATATCTATCATCATCATCATCGTTTAATGTCCATTTTCCATGCTAGCATGGGTTGGGCAATTTGACTGAGGACTGGCAGACCAGAAGGCTGCACCAGGCTCCAATCTGATCTGACAGAGTTTCTACAGCTGGATGCCCTTCCTAATGCCAACCACTCTGAGAGTGTAGTGGGTGCTTTTACGTGCCAGTCAGGCGGTACTGGCACTTCCTTCAGGTTGGGTAACCATGTATTTCCTTCGTGTTAGCGCACCTGTTACTGTCTTCATTCCTGATCTTTCTCTCTCTCTCTCCGGACAGGTAACCTTGTACATCCTCTACGACAAGACACCTATTTCTGTCTCTCTGTCTCACTATAACCTTTCATCAGCTGACACAAGATCACCTCCTCCAATGCCCACTCCCCTCTTGAGAGTTTTATTTTGTCATGCAAGTACTTGGTGACCCTGTCAGTGCATCCAGCTGTAAAAATCTTGCCAAAACTGACCTCGCCTGTGCTTGTGCCATGTAAAAAGCACTAAGCCCACTCTGCTGAGTGGTTGGTTTTAGGAAGGGCATCCAGCAGTAAAAATCCTGCCAAAACAGTCACAGAAGTTTGGTGCAGGCTCCTGCCTAGCTGGCTCTTGTCAAACTGTCCCACCCATGCTAGCATGGAAGGCAGACGATGATTGACATGCGTTGGATGGTTTGACAGATGTACCAGGCTCCAGTTGTCTGTTTTGGCATGGTTTCTACAGCTGGATGCCCTACTTAAAGTCAATCACTTTACAGAGTGTACTGGGTGCTTTTTACGTGGCACTGGCACGGGTTCTTTATATGTGGCTCCCGCATGAGTGCTTACTATGTGGCACCAGCACAGGTGCTGTTTACATAGCACCAGCATGAGTGTTTTTATGCGGCATCAGCATGGGTGCATTTTATATGGCACCAGAACGGATGCTTTTTATGTGGCACCAGTATCTGTGAGCTTGCAATACAAGGACCTATCAGTTGAGAGCATAGCAGTGAAGGACATACCAGTATGTATGGATGGCCATGATTTTACTTAGCTTGATGTGTCTTCTCAAACACAGCAAATCACCAGAAGTCACAGTCCCTTGTCATCTCAGTGAGGCTCAATGTATGAAGATCTTTTCTCATCACTTTGTCCCATGTTTTCCTGGGTCTATCCCTTCCATAGGTTCCTTCACAATTAGAGATGGGCACTTTATACAGCTGTCCTTAACCATATGCATCACATGACCATACCAGTGCAGTCTTCTCTTGTGCACACTACAACTAATGCCTCTTGCACCATCAGTGATGTTTCTGGGGTCTTAGGGAGTTTTTTTGGGTCTTTCAACATCAGACACCCTGGCCTAGTTGACCCAGCTGGGGTTGAAGTCTCAGCTTACATCCTAGCAGTAGCAAATCACTGGTCAGTCCTCTTTGTGCAAAGCTATCTAGTGGCCTTTACTGCATACACATTAATACAGTAGGAAGGAAGAGGTGAAAATAATGGTTATTTGGTCTGTAATTCAATCAAAATATGATGATGATTATCGTCTATGTTATGATGACATGAGTTGTACACTTAGCACTTTCAATGTAATATTTTTAATGACATTTGGTGAACCTTAACTTCAAGCCTTGTTTCCAGGATAATCTCTAATTAACATTTAATTAACATTTCTAAAGCACATTAAACTGTGTTAAGATTTATCTCTTGTAGTGAGTGACTTTATAAACAACGAAGTCAGTGGATTTACATATAAAATAGTTGAAGTACTGAATATAATTTGAGTGATAAGTTATTTCCTCTGTAATCCAGTGCACTTAGAAAAATTAGCAACAGTACTGTTTGATAGTTATTGATACTTCCAGCATGTTTGCAACAGATTCATTTGGCGGTGAGAACTTTGTTATCCCACATGTAAATAATGTTGGGATTTGTTTCATTATATATTTATCATAATTCTTTGTTCAAGAATACCCTATTAAATCATTTTCTTGTTGAAAAGTTTTGAAGATGAAATTCTGAAGAAATAAAACATTTTGATCTTTTATTAATAATAGTTATGACAGTAACAATTTCCATTCCATAACTACATAGTGTATTGAGATTTCAAATAAATGATATACAACACAATATTGAGTTAAAATGGCAGATAACACAAGTCTGTTATATTAAAACTCGTTGTAGTTTAATAGTAAGTGGAATATTCTCAATTAAGCATCACTAGGATCGTGGCAGTGTTTAGAATTAGAGTGACAATAATAGCAGACAATTATGGTCAAATAATAACACTACTCTTGTCTCACATACAATAACATATTAGAGATCTAACACAGTCACAAATAAACACTATTATTGTGGCAGGTTTTTAAGCTAACATTTAAGACCTAACACACACGTGATTGTTTTAATTAAATGCTACACAGCTACATATCTAACAGAATTAACAATTAACAATCAAGTCCATCTAAACTTGGAAATAACCTATTTTACTAATGTAATGACAATATTTGTTGGCTTATGCACTCTACAGTGACCAAAATGCAGGCTTATCAAATATAGAATGAATCTATGACACAAATGATGCTCTCTGTTAAAAGGAAAATATAATTATGAAGAGCATTTATTTGTCAAGGAGAAAGCCTTTGGCAGACTCCCTTACTTTGTGATATTATGGTCACTGAGTAGACGAATAGTTTGTGAGGGCCATACAAGCCATGTATAAAGATGAAGTCAGCAAAGTAAATCTACAATGAATACAGTGATGAATTTAGTTGCCAAGTCTAACAGAGCTCAGTTTTCAGTCCCTTTCCATTTATCATAGTCCTCTAGGCTATAACAGAAGATTTTAAGAGCAGTAGACCGTGGGAATTCCTATGTCCAGTGACCTAGTTCTTATACATTAATCTACAGTAGAATTACAGTAAAAAATCCAGATGCAGACGCAAAATATTGAATTGAGAGCTTTCAAAGTAAACTTAACAAAAACTAGAGTATCAGTAAGTATGAAAGAAAAATAGAATAGACAAGGATACCATATGGTGTAACTAGGGTAAACTATGAAATAAAGAGATGTGAAATTACAGGCAGGTGAACAGAGAAAGACTTTGTATGTGGCAAATATATGAAAGTAATAAAAACTAAAAACACAGGGAAAATAGATTCTCTCAAATGCTTAGAAGGTCTCCAAGAAGTACTCAATTGTTTCTGTTAGTTAGGTGAACTAATTAACAGCGGAGATGTCCTGAAAGTATAGCAACCAGAGTTAGAATGAGTCAGAGAAAGTCAAAGGAGCTACTACTTCTGTCAGTAACAAAGAGTTTTGTATGATGCATGTGTACGAAGTGTAATGTAGCATGGCTGTGAGATGTGGGGCTCTAAATGCAGAAGATTTGCAATGATTAGATTGAAATGAAATGAGCATGCTCTGCTGGATGTGTGACATCAATGTGCAAGAATGATACAGAACAAATGAGCTGAGAGAAAAAAATTGGACATGTGATGTGTAATGGAAGATGACAGATGTATGAAAAATGTAGGACACTCAAAGTGGATGGAACCCGTGGAAGAGGAAGACATGAAATGAAGCAGTGAAGACTGATTTCATGATGTTAAGCTTCATGGAGGAGATGACAAAGACTGGAGTGAATGGCGACATACAGTAATGGAGAAAACCTGCCCACCTGTGCAAACACAGTGAAATGGACATTAAAAATGGTGGTAGTGGTGAAGGGTGTGTAATTAAGAACTTTGCTATCCAGCCAAATAGTTTCAGGTTCAATTTCATTGCATGGCACATAGTGAGTTCTACTATAGCTCCAGAACAATTATAGCCCTCGAGTGAATTTGTTAGCTCATTAAAGATATGTGTGTGTGTCTTGCTTGTTTTTAATTTCCCATTAAAACATGTCTGGGCATGAGGAAATACTACCTTACTTGGAAACAGGTGAGAGTTGGTGACAGGAAGGGCATACAGCTATAGAAAATATGCCCCAAATTCCATGTGATATACGTAAACAGAGAAAAGTGAATCTTAAAACAACAAAGATATATATATATATATATATAAAATCATCATCATCATCATCATTTAACGTCCATTTTCCATGCTGGCATGGTGGCATGGGTTGGACGGTTTGACTG
>NC_068981.1:20907751-20930751 GCF_001194135.2 Octopus bimaculoides
AATATTTTGACAAATTAAATTTAAATGTTGAAGTGAATCTAACGGATTTTGTGTGTTATTTTAAATGGCTTATAAACACCTTCCACGCTGCAATTGTTATATATATATCATCATTTAGCACCCTGACATATGTTGGACCATACACACACATACCATCATGGGATAGGCAAAATCTTTGTGTATGTGCTTATATACATATAAATAAGTACACATATAATTGGGTTTCTTTATCCAAAATGCTATTGTCAAGTCTACATCTGCTACATCCCCTGCCATTTTGACACTTTCTCATCTCTCCACCAATTGTACTTCCTTCTCTTTACTGTATTAGTCTGCTGGTGTAACTAAGAATATCAGCCCCAATACCTCTTACCAACACCCTTTCAATACTGCCAGTCATCATTCCTTCTCCTGAAAGCCACTAGTCTCTCTTGCCTCAATAGCTCTGTTTCTACTATAATTTTGTAACCTTTGCCCCACCATATTTTTGCTCATCACTCACTCACTCTATTCAACTTCTCAGATATAGACATGTATAGGGTGAAAAGACAAATAATAGAGTCATTTGTGTGTCGCACAGAAAGCTTTGTGGTATTTGTTCTAATGATTTGAATTCCAAGCTAAAATCCCACTGAAATCAACTTTACCTTTCATATTTTAAGGGTAGACAAAAAGGTACCAATCCAAGACAGTGAAGTGGTGAAACTGTAAGAACATTGAACTGGGTGCCTTGTGGTATTTGTTTCAGTTTAATGCATTTTGAATTCAAATCCCATCATGGCTTATTTGGGTGGTAGATCTAACCTATCATCCATTTTAACACCACCACCTGGCATCTCTCTGTTGCAAGCATTCAAACCAGAAATCTGGTTTGAGAACACCTTTCTCCTTCCCACCAGTCTGGGAAGCCTTGTAATGGGTCATGGGCACTGCCTTCCTTCCTGGCAAAAAGAAAAAAGAACTTCACCATTGTTACAATAAAACTGACCCCCATATACTCTGTAAAGTGATTGACAAACAAGTATAGACAATGTAGGCTCAAGAGGATTCTTTCATTTTGCTAAGGACATACTGGTACTGGTGCTAAGGACATCTCTGGTACTGGTGCTGCAATAAAATGTAGCCATTCACTTGGTAAAGTGGTTTATAAGAACATCTAGCCATAGTAACCAAGTTAAAGATTAAATGTACAAGTGAGACATGGTTCTCTAACCCATCTGGGAGAACAGTAACTTTGAATAAGAACTACCTCAGCTCCTGATACTTGTCCAACTTATGCCAGTGTGGAAAGCAGACGAAATAATATGGAAGCTAAAAAAAGGAGTTCTAGAAGTTATAAAAATAAAGAACTGTCCTGAAAGTTAAGAACAGAAGAAAAAGTTGGAATTGCCATGGTTACCAGAAAGGTAGTTCAGTGTAAAACATCATCATCATCTTTAACGTCGGCTTTCCATGCTAGCATGGGTTGGACGATTTGATAGAGAACTGGTGAACCAGATGGCTACACCAGGCTCCAATCTGATTTGGCAGAGTTTCTACAGCTGGATGCCCTTCCTAACGCCAACCACTCAGAGAGTGTAGTGGGTGCTTTTACATACCACCGGCACAAAGGCCAGTCAGGCGGTACTGGCAACGGCCACGCTCAAAATGGTGTATTTTACGTGCCACCTGCACAAGAGTCAATCCAGCGGCACTGGCAACGATCTCGCTCGAATGTCTTACACGTGCCATCATGATTTTGCTTTCGCTTGCCCCACAATCTAATACTTTGTTACTTTCTGGAAGTTTCCTAAAAGTGGCAAAACTGTTCCAAACAGTCCACCTTAACAGCTGTTGATACTCCATATCACTGGAGTACTGTTCCCTTTCTTTTTGATGGGATGCTTCTTTTAATCATTGACATCAAAACTCAAATAACATCAAAACTCTTGGCTACCTAAGTTCTTCATCAGAAGGTATATTTTCTAAAAACACTAACCATAAGCATTTCAAACTTCCTATAACTGTCCCTAATTGTTAACTGAAACTGATCCAATTAACTCTTTCTCTATGTTATAAAAAAGTAAAAAAATGACTTCCCTTTGGGGCAGATAGATCTATGTGCATGTGCCAGTTTTCTGATTCAAGAGAAATTTACATGAAGAAATGTAATACAAGTTGAAATAAATGTATGACCACCTTTTTATTGAGAACATGAATTTGAAATCAAGAAACAATATTTTTAGGTTAAATATAATGGATAAACAATGAAGATAAGTAATGTTGGGATGTTGAAATTCTGTAGATGTTACACTGACGAAATATTTGCTGTTGATTAAAGAGAAGAAAGCAATGTTTTTTTCTTTTCTGAGAAAATGTAGTTGGTGAATGAGGTAACACTAAACATCTATATAACATTACACTGACGACGCTGGAGACTAATTCGAATGTTTTGATGAATGGAATTCAAATTTGTTTTGTTTCTAAAATTAAGAATTACTTTTAGATGAATTAAAGCAGTGAATAATTGAAAACAATGGGAATTGAAGTAAATGATGGTAGAGGAGACATTGTTAGAGAAGGGTTGTTTAAAGTCACCAATTGTTTATTGGAGTTTTATCAAGAATAACACCTCCCAAACTTTTATTCACTATAGAACAATAAAATTTAAGATTTGGAGGATACATCATTTGTGCTCCGACATCAAGTGTATTCTGTGAGATAATTTGATAACGATATATCAGAACTACTCAAAAGCTTTGTTAGACAAGACAGCAGAATAAAAACTGAATAAACCTGTAAACTCAAAAACTCCCAGTTTAGTGTTAACATCATACCTGAAATTGCAATCATGGTAAATTCATTGTGAAAGACTAATAAAAAACCCACAGCCACCTTTTGCTCTGCAGAAATGACAGGGGATAGTAATTCTAGAGTTATTGGAAGTGGTACTAGATTGATATCATATTTGATAACAGTAGTAATAGGATGTTGACAGTTTAATGTGATGAGATTTTCCAGGTTTTTTTTAAACAAAATACCACAGAAGATATGGATGGCTACATGAACAGTTGATATTCTCTCATTATCCTATTGATTTAGGTGTCTTTAAACTTTTCAGTAAAACCAATAAGTTGGACAGGAAACAGTTCTTACAACAAAAATGTCCTAAAGAGGTGATCAATACACAGAAATGACAGGAATCATCTAACAAAGATGTCTGGAAAATAAAAGAATTTTTTTCTTTATATATAATTATGAATGTTTCTGAAAATGATGTCACATGAGATGCTGGGTAAAGGTAGACATGGTTTCTCCATATCCTTCAGAATGGTTTTTCGTCAAATTTTGCAGTATCTCCTGCATCAAGTCAATGCCGTACATGAGTTCTTGCACTACATACGCATCCATCTGTTTTCTGAAACATAAAAGAAAATTAATTGTTAGTGAGATTCAATGGTGATTGTAACCAAAGTGAACAAGAAATAAATACGATTCTATAGATGAATTTTAATTAATGTACTGAATTACAACAAAATTTTAAAAAATGACTTTTAAAAATATTATATTAAATATGAAAGGTAACAAGTTAGCCACAATATAGAAATTTGTTTAAGAGTATATGATTCTTCATTAAGTCTAATAATACACAACTTTATCCCCATCAACTCAATTTTGGTTCTTATTACACTTCATAATTTAATCTTGCTAATTCTATCATTAATGCAGATGTGGATGCATCTGATAGCTGTCTGTACTGTAATCAAGAAGGCACTTAAGAACAGCCTTCCGGAAAAGGATCTAGATATAAAGAAGTGATAAGTTGGGTGGAAAAGTTATTAAGCTGTTAGCATATTATGACATATATATATATATATATATATATATATACAGTAAATATGTTATTAGACTTTTGGGCATGACAATATTCTACATTACCTCAGTTCAACTAAAATAAGTAGTGACCTTTTCTGAGTAAACCCCCCACCCCACCTGTTACTAGCATGTTTTCCAGCTGAAAAATATGTCACCCAGAGATTTCGTAAAAAAAAATTACAAAAATACAGCCCATTTAACCAGGGGTGTCTACTGCTAACTCATAAAAGATGTATTTCCAGACAATAATTGGTTTTACAATAAACAACACCAAGTTATGAGAAAATACCAGAAAATTTCTCTTGATTGACTTATAAAAACCACACACACACACAGACATTCTCCTTGAAAGGGTATGGAAAAGGTAGTAGTCTGACCCCAAAAAGACTATAAAGAAACAACCTGCAAATAAAGTTGTTTCTATTTTCTATATTTATCTACTCAGTCATACATATAAATCTACTACTTAAATACTAGTTTTTAATAGTTAATTTCCAA
Source organism: Octopus bimaculoides (assembly GCF_001194135.2). Taxonomy (NCBI): domain Eukaryota; kingdom Metazoa; phylum Mollusca; class Cephalopoda; order Octopoda; family Octopodidae; genus Octopus; species Octopus bimaculoides. The sequence goes on from NC_068981.1 coordinate 20,912,105, forward strand.
ACAAATGACATCACGCATATTAAACAAGTGTAAAGGATGGACCCGTACATAAATGCATAAATCTGAAACTGAAATTCTTTGATATGTTCAAATTTAAATTTCATTATTTTTCAAACATTTCGAATTGAATCTCAATTTCAAAAGAAAACTCTGAAATTCGAATCTGATTTGAGCTATTAAAGATTAGTGGTGGTGATATAGTAGAGTTGGTGAGAATTCAAGTGAAGAGAAGGAAGAAATTGAACAAAGTTCAAAGGAGTTAGGAATAACGAGGATATCAAGAAACAAGTGCACAAAGTGGATTTAGGTGAAGACATGAAATGCATTCAACAAGTTTACAAGAGCCAAAGGTCCCTAAGAGTAAACTTTTGAGCCTTGATTGCAAGTACCAGATGAGATTGGAGCCAATGTAGGTTTACCTCAGGAAGGATCAGTCATTCAAAAATACACAACTCAATTGAAGAAAGCTTTTGGTAAGATATCAAAGAAACCATCTTATGTTACTATAGTGAAAAGAGCTAGAGGTGGGTGAGAATAAGATGGATATCAGAATACAGAACTAACATGGAGTTCTCTGGCCAGGTTGTACTGTTGTCTAGAGAATAAAAACGCCCTTAAGTGCAGCCACCTGAAAAAGGAATAGATTTTGCATAAAAATAAATTTTTGTAGATCATAGTGGTATATTTATTCTAATGTTCTTAAATTGTTAAAAAAGTTTCATTTAACATCCACTATTCCATACTAGTATGGGTTAAAAGAATATGCATTGTGCATAGTATAGTAGACAAGATATTGCACTTCCTATCACTAATCCTTATTTGCTTTCCAATAAGTCTTTTTTCACTTTATTCACCTTTGAATGCTGAGCTACAGGATGATTTGTTAGTGTGGAAATGTCAATGTTATTTTTTTGCTCAATGCTTTTCATGTGAGGACATGGAAGATTTAGCATGCACACAGATATGAGCTTCCAAGGCAATGGTCGGCCCAAGAAACAGTAGAAGACACTTGCTCAAAATGCCACTGCATATCATCTGGAACAAGCGAGACCAAGTGGTAACACAGCAAACTCTGTATTCACGCAGCCATAGTTAGGCTTATATTGATGATTATAATAAACATTTTCTGTATATTTAATATAATTTTCTTTAATGTAGCCTTTAACTACAAAAAAGTTCCCCACTTATGGACAAAATTATTATTGTATATTATGAAAATTCTAAAAGTAGAGAAGATTACTAGGACATTGTAAATACAATCTTAAAATAATTTCCTGTACACTATCATGAGGAAAATCAGGCGCAAGAATGGCCAATAGACACAAGTGTGACGATGTGGTTAAGAAGCTTGCTTTCTAATCATATAGTTTCAGGATCAATCCCACTGAACATCACTTTAGGCAACTGTCTTCTACAACAGTCCTGGGCTGACCAGTCTTTTGAGTGGATTTGGTAGACAGGAACTGAAAGAAGCCTGCCACACCATTAACATCATTTGTTGCCCATGTTCCATGGTGGCTTGGGTTGGACTGTATGTATGTGTGTGTGTACTGTGTACCCTTGCCTTTACATCATGTGATGGTTGTCAACAAGCATCACTGTCATACAAATGATGTTTCCAGTCTTCCATGAAACATGTTTGGCCATGGAGAAATATTACTTTTCATGGAAACAGGAAGGTTGGTGAGAGGAAGGGCATCCAGCTGTAGAAAATCTGCCTCAACAAATTCTGCTTGATCTATGCAAGCATTGGAAAAGTGGACATTAAGTGATGATGATGATGATGACGACTGCCATGAGTATCCTCATTTAATGTCCATTTTTCTAAGCTAGTATGATGGCTTTGTTGCAGTCTCTAATCATCTGATACACGCAGAGAAGAGAAGATTGGTAATCTGTTACTGTTGATTTTGTCCTTTTTTGCCTTTAACTATTAATTTACAACTAAATGATATTTTACTGCCGGAACTGTTAAAACAGGAATTTAACTACAACAGTCTCAATGAAAGATCTACACATATAGGATGGTTTCTTTGATATCTTACAGAATAACAACACTGGCAATTTTCCACTGTTCTAGAGATGAATGAAAGCACTATGCAAATATTATTAGTAAGAGGCAGTTAAGGTCGAGTGTAAACATATATTATTATCAGCTATTGAAATAACAGTGTATACAGATTAGGCAAAAGCAAAACAAATGTAAACTGATGGTGACAATGAAGGTACTTATTTTACTGTCTAAAACTCATCAAATAAGTAATAGTAATGCTCTGGAGTTTACTTAAAAGTTTATAATTCTCCTCTTGGACAACCCTTTACAACACAATCTCTAGTTATCCTCTAAATGGTAGGAGACTAAAGGCCTTAAAGTATATAGGGTTTCCCTATTTTAATACTAATGAAAGGATTAATATAGAAGTGACAGATTATGTAGTAAGAGGAAAGTAACTTAAAGGATTTCTATCCTTCTCGAATACCATCAAAAACAGTTTGAAAGTGGTCATTATGGTAATAGTAAATATAATTGAATATTTTCCCAAATAGAAAATAATAACAATAACAACAACAAGCTTATTGTGTACAGGTGCACAAGTAGGAAATGGGTAAAATGGGGGACAGAAAGCAGTAACAATTCAAGTAAATAGGGACAGGATAAAACATAAGAAGACAGAAAGGTGATGAGTAAAAGAGGAAGGGGTGCACAGGTACATCAGGAGGGTGTAGGTGAATTTTGTGAAGCATGATATTTTTGAAGATACAATGTTCTGACAGCTGACAGTTGATGCTTCAACAATTCTGAATGTGAAAAAAAAAAAAAAGTGTCTTTGAGAGTCAAGGGTATTACAAATGGTAAAAGTACTGAATTAAAGTAAAATTGGGCAAGAATTTTGTTGGAAAATAGTGGATAATCTTATGGATTTCTAATGAGTAAGCTGTTGATGGTTCAAGATATGGTGACTGACAGAGGTTATTCATCTGCCTCTGGATAGCTTCCAGTAGATTGATATTCTGGACAAGATGAGTGTTCCAGACTAGAGATGCGAAAAAGTATGGATGTACCGTAGCCATATATAGCTGTGAGTAGCTGACAAAGGTCTTACTGAGTGATATATAGACACCTTCAGCCTTTTTCGTGATTTTAGAGATGGTTTGTCTCACATAGATCATTGTTGACAATAATGCCTAAATTACATTCACCAGTAGACTGATATTGATGTTGTGGAGTGAGTAGGTAAATTCTGGGTTCCTCTAAACATGTATTGTAGTACACTTGTCTACAGCCAACTTCAGTGTCCAGTCAGCAATCCATTGCTGTGTCCAGGTCAAATTGAAGGAGAGATTTATAGTGTATGGGTTCTATTCTAATATAGTAACATGCTTCAAGTTAGCATCTATTTTGCTAATATATGCAACAAACATCAGGGGACTAATATTCCTGCTGGACTCCAGACATCATCAAGTCGGATACAGAATATTGTCCTAGTACTGTGACTCCCTCTTTTTGACCAACAATGAAGGACTTCAACTTGTTATATAGATTAGCCCTCATGCCCAATGCAAAGGGCTTCACCTTAAATCATCTGTATGTGATAGAATTAAAGACTTTGGTGAATTTGAGACAGATAACATCCAGCCATGAGCCATCGTCTATAAATCAGGTGATGTCTTTAAGAAATTAGATGAGTTAGATCAAAACTGTGAGGGTCAAATAAAATTATGAAAGTTTCAGAGTGTCTCTCTGACATAGGAGTCTATCAATTTAGCAATACAGTTAGTGAGAATGACTGAATGCTAATTGATAGGTGACATGTGATTACCTTTTTTGAACAGAATAACAACACTGGCAATTTTCCACTGTTCTAGGGTAATGCAGTTATTAAAGCAGAATTGGAAGAGGCCATCACATCTGAGGAGCAGATAAGTAACATCATTAAGGTCAGAAGCATAGTTATATGCTTGCTGTAGTGTAACAGTATTGCAGAAGTAAAATAAAGACATGTTTGGGAATTTGGTGGATTTTCAACAGTAAAAATGCCAGCTTAGCATTCACCAATAAGCTCTGCACACTCCTTGGGTTCATCAGTAATCTGACCCATGTTAGAATTGCAGAGAGGGCTGACAGGAAGGTGAGGCCTGTTTTGAGCATGCATTTCCAGGACATTCTATTAATTGAGTTGGTTGTGATGCATTATTCAAATTTTAGTACTGTTCTTTTTAGTTACACGATTGATATGGTTGGATACTCTGTTTTACCTTCCATTATCCCCCTGTTCTATGTAATCTGTATTCATGTTCAGTATCTCGCTGTTCTTTACTGATAAAGCAAACAGCTGCAGTCTCCCAATCTGCATTTTTTAGGTTTCTAACAAATTTATGTGGTACTGATGCTTCAAATGTAGCCCAGATCCAATTGAACATGATTATTGGACATTGTTGCATTTTAGAACAGTGACCAATTTTGTCACATAGTTCACCCGTACATGAAACTATAGCAATTTTGTTCTGTTTGTCTATCCATACAAAAACAAAAAAACTCTCTAAGTATAAGGCATTCATTAAACAGATTAAATATAATAAAGTGCTTTCATGACTGTTGGCTAGATACAAATATTTAAAAAGATGTGATATGTACTGGAAATAAAAGTATATTACTAAAATATATGCAGTTCAGAGAGTAAATGAATTGTGCTTTATCAGAGTTAAGATATATTTATCAATATGTGCATACAAATGTGCATGTAAATGCTTCTTTTTGAAGACAATAAACTTTAACATTAGAAAAAATAAGTAATAAGAGTTCAGATTCATAGCAGAAAATTCACCTCTATTTTACTAAAATGTTAAACAAACCTAAGAACATTTATTAATGTGATAGTAACACAAAATAAAAAAAAAACTTTCAAATAGTATCAGGTTGGAGTAAAAATAATCACAGTTTTTAACCATAAACTTTAAGCAAGATATCTCAACTCAGAATAAATTTTGAGTAATCATTATTTTAAAGCTTCTTAATCAAAATAACCATTAGATTCTGCACATTTTTGCCAACAAAAAATAATCCTATCTCAGTAGCATTGAATTTTGTTTGTCTTGGAACAGATGAATTCTTTGAAGGCATTTTGAACAAATGCTTGGATGTTGAAGACCTTTTGTAGGTCTGGTGAGTCAGCTGGGTGAGTACTTTTGTAGTCTAGTCTATTTAACTTCTGCAGTCATTTATGAGACATGGTTAAGAGTAGTCATAGAGAAGAATTGGTACTTCTCACTTGACTAAAACTGAACATAAATGTTGCAATTCTTGGGGCATTTTGGTTTATTTCTAGGCATCTCTGCTGTGATGGTTTCATCAGGGTTTAAGAAATATGAGGGGATGATTCCATTTGCCCTGCAGGAATTGACCATAACCTTCCTTTGATGCTTCACTTCAGTCCAGCATGGAGGGCAATCAGTTGTCATATGAATCCGTTTTTTTTCCACATCACAAAGCAGTCAAGATATACATTGTTAGTGTTGCGCCAAAGAAGTACAGAGCAAACAACATAATGGTGTGTTTTAAAATTTTCGTTGAGTCCACATGGCACACATTTGTTGAAAGGTCAACATTTAGTTCTTCTGCAACACAGTTGTTTTGTGTGGGTCAGCTTAATTAATGGTAATCAATTGCATGTCTTCTGCAAATATTCCTCATTTTCACTATGAAAATTTTGGAACTAAATGTTTGTTGATGGTCCCCAGGCCAAATGCTTGGTTGATATTATTAGCAGTTTCCATTGCCTCGTCAATCCAATTTGAACACATGCAATGAAATCACTTGTGTTTTTTCACACCTTTAATTTAATAGTCTAAGAATAAACATCATCATTTTTTTCATGCCAGTATGGGTTGGACAGTAAAAATAAAACTATTGGCAAGAATCAATAGATGAAAACTGCCTCTTTAAAATGGTATATTGCATGTACACAATGAAATAAAAGAATCAAAGTTTAAAATAACAAAAACTGCCACATTTTTGCACCAACCTAATATTTCTTTTACTTCTGTTGGGATTTCTACTGTTTATATTAGAAAAAAAAAATCTCTATTTGGAGTTATAGTCAAAATGATTGACACTGAACATTAAGCTGCATCAGTGCTCATCAGCTGTTGAAAAAAAAACGAGATCTAAATACAAGATGCACCAGGTCACCAAGAATAACAAAAAAACACAAAGAGAAACAAGACATCAAACAAAAAATGGCACACATTGTTTAACCAGATATCAAAGAAACATGTCATTTAACAAAGCCATCCTCAGTCTCAATGATGACCTTGATGCAGCCATGGAAGTAACTGCATGCTCCAAGATTAGGTGTTCTCTGCTCATATTATCTACCACCTTTCTTCTTGACACCCCCCACCACTCAATGATACCTCAAATGCAGCAGTCCAGGGAACTCAAATCAGTATAGCTAAGAGGTCATATAATCACATGGTCCATCCAGCTCTTGCTTGATGAGAATTGTTCTCTCCTCATGTAAGACTTATTTGCAACCAATGTCTCCAGGCACCCCACATTGGATAACGGACTCCACCATCTTGAACTACTCAGCAATAACCATCATTGACCTACTGGGGTTGTTGTTGTTGATGATGATGTTCTGGTTCAACATGAACTGGTCTTCATGACATCTGACTTCTGAGAATGTCTTACCTCTTGGCCATAGATGACACATTTTTATACAAAGGACTTGGTCATGATTTAGAAACTGATGATTTCTAAATTGCTGTGGTTGATGGATAGAGCCAAGAGCATGATATATTGTTTCCTTTTTTGTGTCAGATAGGAATTTGCTATGTTAATGGCATTTATACATCTGGAAGAGAAATGACAAAGTTAAAATTTGTCACATGCACTATAACATGTTAGGTTGCTTCCATTCACGGTCTGTTAAAGTTTGTTCAGAAATATTTAGCACACAGTGTATTTAAACAGCTGACAGGAAATAATAAAGAAAAAAAGAATCCTTTAAATGATTAAATTGTCCCTTAAAGCCAAACCATGACATTCTTCATCTATAAACTTGATTCATTTCTTCACGGTTCAACTGATATTTAAAAAGTTATTTCCAATGATGATTGCTCCACAAGTTGCATTAGTAAGTTTTCTTCAATGACCTTTGGATATTAAACTCTTCATTTCTTGGATTAGTCTGTTGTGAATCATAAACAAAATTCTACTACTTTTTAACTGGTTTACTTTAGTATAGGTGAGGGATCCACATTTTCTACCATAGGAATCATCATCATATCCTCAATTATATTGGCAGCTTGTAAACATCTTATCAAACAATCTCTCAGAACAACTCATCTCTTTGTAGCTGGAGTTGCTATTAATAACAATCTCTCCAGTTACCATCTTCTAAAATCACAACAAGCTAAGTTTACACATTAATTTGCTTAGGGTAGCATAAACCAGATAGATTTTGAGATAAAAACTTAAGTCAATATTTTCCTTGATAGGGAAAACATGTCTTAAGGGTATTTTCTTTCCAGAGACAGTCACTTACCAGAACTTCAATTTTTCAAGGGCAGAAGTTAATTGGTAAATGAATATGAGATGAATATGACACTTGTTAGTAATATCAATTCCTGTATTCTAACAGCATTTCTCTGGATCACATTAGATTCTGTTCTACTGAACAAGCAACATGAATTATGTTTTTACAGGTATGGTGTAGAAAACGTATTGACATCAATCTGTGAAAGAGTAGCAAACTCACCCCTTTCTCCAGGAACCTGAAGTGGTACCTTAGGAAAGTGCTAACAAGCTCTCAGGCCAGAGTTACAATGGGTCCAGATATGTGCTCCCTACAGCTGTGATGGAAAATGATAGCAGCAGCAGTCTGACACTTCCAATTATCTTGGTGGCTTGGTCATTGGTTATTTCACTATCAAGATCCTGGGGATGATGTTAAACTGTACTCAAGTCCCCAACTAATGGGTGGTCCAGTTGAATGTCACTACATTGGCTGAGGCTGGAGTTCCAGCAGATTCTTTTCTGCATCCTTCAGAACAGGCCTGTTCACATCAGAATAGCATAGCTAAGAGTAGTGACTGCGTGATACTCTATTTCATTAAAGGAAGGATATCATGTAGCCCAAGTTGATGATGACCATGATAATATTTTTAAGAATTTCACAACCATGAAGTAGCATCACAGCAACCTAAGAAACAGTCTAAATTTTATTTAAATTCTCAATAAAAATGAGAAAATTATAAGTCAATGAGTTTATTCACTTAGTAATTTACAAAGAAACAAATTTAAAAACCATGAACAAATTATTTAGACAAACTTTTATTCAAATTAATTTGTCTAATACAGATTTGTAACATTTTATGCAAATTAGTAGCCTTGCAAGAGTAGTGAGTGTTGGTTTCGTTGACTTTTAAAACCAATCTCTCTCTAACAAGTTGACCAAATATCTGCATCACATTACACAAATAACAACAGACTCAATTAGGCTTTCAACTTTTTTTATTTTCTAAAATTGTAATTAAATGATCTGTAAATACAATATCTTCACAAGGTAAAAATCAAATATTGCAATACACATTTCAATAGCTACACCCTCTTGTAAAGTGTTTACACAAGATAGCTGGGAACTAACGGAAACTGAAGATGAGCATATTTTTTAGCCTGGCCTGACTATTTACAAGACTGATTCTTTGTCAAAATATCACAGACTAAAATTTTAGGTTAACCTTAAACTGTTTTGAGTAATCATTATTTTAAAGCTTCTTTATCAAACAATAAACGACAATAACTTAATACAGAGATTGAAATGACAAAAATGAAATAAAAATAAATTTTTCTTCATTCAGTGATGTCAGAATTATAAGACCTGAAGTCACTTTAAAACTAGCCAAATTTCTGCAGTACAGCGTATGTGTATATACACACACACAATAAACAAGAACTTACATGCTTGCAGTTCTATATGCTGTGCATAAAGGATATGTACAACTGTTCATAGGATAGCTGGGAGGCCACACCAGTCATTAAAAAAGAGACACAGACTGAATGGTAATGAATCCAATGAGTTGGGATAAATAAATGAGACATTAAGTCAGAGCTCAAGAAGAACCTATACATTTTACACCAATAGCACCCATTTCAAAAAGTCTTTCTACAGATACAATGTTGCTAGCCACAGTTATTTCTGTTTCTTAGCAACAGCTCCAACTATCTTTACTATCACAATTGTACATGATATTGCTAAAGATTGAAGTAGGCAGTGAAACTATCATCTAATCTCTGTATTTAAACCAAATTAACATTGAAAAATGTGAAGTAGAAGATTCTAAGACAAAACAAAAGAAATCAGTGAAATAAAACAGAGTCATGCTTAAAACACCTAAGGGTTTGATTGAAAATACTGACAATGAAATCCATAAGTCAACACTTCAGTTTATTAGAAATGCTAAGCTGTTGGGTGAGCAATTGTTCTACTTCGCTGGAATCTCACACTTATTTCATTTAATTCTTCAATTGGTCTCAGTTTTGTTACTGTGCTCTTAGAGTGAACTCTAAACCACTGAATATATCTCAGCTCAGTTTGCCAATGGAAAGAGTTACATAGTTGTTTCTGAAGAGCTAGACATTAGTGAGACAGTTAAGGTGAGAATTGCAGAGTAAGAAAGAACTGAGTATATTGTCAGGGCATGTTATACAGATGGAAAGACCAAAAGCATAGAGATAGGGGATACATCATACAGTAGTCTATTTCTTTTCTAGACTAGTACCAAGACATCAGTATAGTATTTATCAATAAGATTGTTTAATAATAAGCAATTTAGTTTTGTTCTTTCATAGCAATATGGCTATTTGGTACCATGGTCAGTTTATTCAACTTAGGTCTATTTCAAATGAGTCAGTATTAATTGGACAAAGCAGTGTTCTGTTTATTTACAAGTAATATCAAGAGTCTATTTACAAATAAAACCAATAGAATGAACAGATTCTATGAGCAATGTTACATATACAGTGCTTAACAGTGTATCTCCTGGTTTTGTATTAGCTCACTTGAGTGTTTATTGTTTTGACAAATTAGACCATCATTATCAATTCATGTTAAACACACTTATAGCCAGTTATTCCAAATGTTCTGTTTGACAGCTGGATAAAACTTTATTAAATCTCTTCAAATTCTTTATTATGTAACAAACTAACTGACTGTTTAAGTTTTTGAGAGTAAATAATTCCTCACTTTTTTCTCTAAGATGTTTCTCCATGTTGTTAGTTACAGATAAGGTCATAAGCTTGAAACATATTTTTCACTCCTCACAACAAATGAACTTATTTTATGCATTCATTGTTGTCAACACAGTCCATCACAAGTTTCTTTAATTTGAATTTTACCTTATCTACGCTAATGCCAAGGTTAAATACTTTAAAGTCAAGTATTCAACTAAGAAATGAGAATATCTTCTATTTTTCACCTAAATAAATAAAGAGATCTGTAGTTTAATGTAACCGTATCTACTTTGTGTAGTATTTATAAAATGTTAGAGGGGACACTGTATCATCACACAAACTGCTATTAGTAATATGACTACTGTCTTAGTCTTAATCAGATTTTTTTTTAGAAAATATCTATTATGAAAGCAGCATATTTCTACAGATTTAAATTTTTCTAAAACAAAAATATCTAAAATGGAATAAAGTGATATTATACTTTGGTTGAAATGGCTGACATCTCACACTACTTGTTAAAAGAGAGGGCTATAAATTAATAAATGATGTTGTTGATAGGAATGTAGCATAAGAACATCCAAAGACGCAGTCATTAGCAAAATTATAATGATATTAATAATAATTTGTTTAGTGATTTAAATAACAAAGAGTTATGAGTTTAAGCCCAATGTGTGTGTATGTGTAACACAAAACCTAGTGATTTTGAGAGAAATGAAACATGGGGAAGGATCTATTAACAGTATACATAGATTATCTTGATGATTATGATGATTTGGAAAAATATACAAGAAACAGACTGTTCCTTCAGATATAGATGTTTACAATGGGCATCTTACATACAAAGTATAAAACCTGAGATTTCAGTTTGGATGTATAAAAGTGGGGTTGGAAATTGTGATGTTTATTCCTTTCTTAAAAGCAGTAGTAGCCAGACACTGAGATCAAGATGTAAATGATATATTTCAATAGCTGTTCAGATGACTCATAAGAAAATTGTGGTGAAATATTACAAGAGGTTTTATATTCTGGGTGAAAACATTGTGAATGGGAAAATGAATTTTGGAAAGAAAATGGATGGAGAAAGAGCATACCCAGTAGATGTCAAATAAGCATGTAAAATAGTCAAGCAAGTAACGAAATAGACTACCCAACTGCCATGTTCATTATATGCAATGCAGCATATTTGGAAATGGTTTCACCATTTTACATCTAGTTCTCTATGCTGGTTTGTTTGAGACCCTTTCTAATACTAAGCATCCAACTGTGAGGGAGGAGAAAAACCTGATTATTTACAATGATAATGATGAATTTTCTTAACATGGACAATTTTGTGAGAAGAATATATAAATTGATTATACCCAGTATATTTAATCTGACACTGGCAGGGTTTGAACATTAATAACATAAGTTACTACTACACTCTGGCAACTTTAAATATGATGATGATAAATTTATTGTCATTAGGCAAGAAAGACAATTGTTGTAAGGTGTTCACTGACTCAAAATAGCAAATAACAAGCAGTATTTTTAATTACTATTTGGGGGTTAAATCATCTGTTGTTGAAATTAAATATTGAATAACATTACTGTGTTGTCTTAACCAGCTCCTTTAGTAAATTCTCAAGATAATCGAATGGATACTCTACTAGCTATAATTTAAGTATCCCATTTTCTGAAGTTTAAAATTTTACCACAGTTGACTTTGTGCATTGTTAAAAGTAATCTACAGAACAAAATACCAAAGTTTCCCTCTTTGAACATTGACAAGAAAGTCTCTAATTCAGATTAAACAACCCTGAAAGGATGAAAGGCAAAGCTGAACTCGATGGTATATGAATTTGGTACGCAAAGAGATATAACTAAATATAGTATATTTAATGCATGTCTAATGCGTTATCCATTCCACTGTAAAAATAAAAATAACAAGAACTTCTAATATAGGTACAAGGACACGTATGTTTGGGGTGGGGTATAGTCAATTTAAATGACACAGTACTTAACTGGTACTTATTTTTATCAAATTCAGAAAGATGAAAGACAAAGTCAAGCCAGACGGGAATTAAACTCAGAATATAATTAAATGACACAAGGCATTGTTTCCTGCCACTCTATCAATTCTGTCAAACACAGCCTTCTATATACAACTATGAATACTTCTAATGATTATAACAATCCTTTCTGCTGGAGGTACAGGGCCTCAAATTTGGCAAGAGGGGGACTAGTTGATCACATCAACCCCATTGTTTCACTAGTACTTAATTTATCGACCCCAAACAGATGAAAGGCGAAGTTGACCTTGGTGCAATTTGAACTCAGAACATAGTGACGGGTGAAATACCGCTAAGCATTTCGTCCAGCATGCTAATGATTCTGCCAGCTCGCTGCCTTCTAATGATTATAATAATTACTGTCTAACCATGAAATGTACACTTTTAGTATTTTTATCTTAGAACAGTAGTGACTAACTGAAAGACACACAAAACAATTAAAAATACATAACAAGGGGAGTCATGATAGAATCTAATAAACTGATACCTCCAAAACTAGCTGCTTATAACAGTAATGAGATCCAATGCATTATGGTAGGCAAATGTACAGCCTCATGAAAAAAGTTCAGGTGTAAGGTTTTAAGTGAATGTTATGGTAAAATTGGGTGTCTGTTTAAAAAAATACTCTGTATGTATCTCATTCTATACTACTATCAATTATAAATTAACAACTGCTGCTCTAAAAGAGCTTGTTAAGCCAACTGAGAGCAAGCAATCTGCCTTTATCAAGGACACAATACGTTAGAGAATAAGCTGGACTATATACTTCATTATCAGGTGATAAATTGTACATATAAATTGATATACACCTTCTGTTTTCTCAAGAAAGATACAAAAGACAGATCTATCACCATTTTATAACAGATCTCATGAGATAAGGTAAACATTTGCAGTGGTGCAGAAAAAATTCAATCCATTGATTCTGCTGGCACCAATGTGTTAAATTCAAGACAATGTTATATAGTTATTTAACATTGTTCTCTGCAGTTTTTATTATAATGGATTTTATGGAATAAAACTTTGTGGTAAAATGCCTTCAGCAAGCACTATACCAGATAATATACAAGTTAAAACTGAAATAATTTACAACCAATAGTTTGCATGTGATATAAAAACAACAACGGAAACAAAACAATATTTCCCTTCATCAGTCACAATGAGAATGTCTGTCTGTTGAAAAAAAAAAAAGCAAAAAACAATTTGCTCACTGGAGGAAATTCTTCAATATACACAAATCAGGAAAGTATTTCATGAATGAGTGATCAATGCTAGTAAGATGATAGATTTGTGGAGATGATATAAGACAGTGAAGGAAAATGTCAGTTTTGAAGATCTATTTTTTTTTGAATATCTATTTTTTTCTGTCAAACATAACAAGTATATGTTATGTTTGGTTAAAATAATTCAGACTTTCAATGCAGTATTGCTTCATGTAATTCATAGTATAACAGGGAAATATGATCAAATTGAACAGAAAATAGTGTATCTCAGAATCAATAACGGTTACTGATCCCTACTGAAGATGGAGTAGGTCTGCTTGCCAAATTTTGGTTCATGCCCGTGTTAGGCATTTGTGAAGCCCGCTGTGGACCCCATTGTGGGATGTGTCGGTCCATAGAACTAGGTCCAGAATTATTGGTTGGAAAACGGGGATGATTTTTCACTCCATCAAATGGTAAATTATCACTTCTTTGAGGTAAAGATAGCCCTTTTGCTACAGCAGTAATATTTTCAAGGATATTAGGCCCACTCTGCATCAAATTGTCAAGAGCCCTTTTAACAGTAGGGTTTTCAAAGTTGATAAAAGCTTTCATGTTTGAAGGATTTCCAAAAAAATCAGGGGGAACATCTTCCATATTGCTCATTGCAGCATCAGATTTGGTACGAAGAAGAGGATTGAGCAGTGATGATGACTGTCCATCAGCAGAGTTATCTCCAGCGGTATTAGAAGTAATCATACTTAATATTTTAGATTGAAAATCTGTATCTTTCTGCTGGTTGGGATGCTGTAACAGCATTTTGCTATCAATTCTTCGCTTATCCTCTTCGGCTCTAAAGCCACCTGAACCTGAAGGACAAAAAGATAAACTGAACCACTATTTTACTAATATTGTTATCAATATACAGTATATGTCCATAATAACATTTGACAAAGATAAGGGAAATAATTGTTGTTCACTGATACCAACATATAGTTTGTACCTTCATCTTCCCAGCAATGTTTTCTTTTGGAATATATTTTAGATATGATCTTTTTATTCTCTATGGATATTTGATAACAACAAACATACACAGAGAAATAAAAGGAATATTTCTGACAAAGAAGAATGCAACAGTGAAGTAAAGAAATCATGAATTTAGTTGTAGCCTGATTGTAAGATAGAGAACTAGATGCACTAGAAAAGAAACAAAAATAATAATGAAGTCCCAGTTTCTTCTAAATATACTGCCTCTAAGTGTTTTCTACCAACATCGCTTTCGCCAAATTGCAGCTTTTTCTTTCTCTGCGGTCATCTATACAGTAATATCAGTAAAAATTGTAGTTAATATAAAATTCATAAAAAGGAGATAATAATGTTGTTAACGTTCCACTTACATTGAGACAAGGAAAAACATGAGTACGGCATTCTGAGGTGGAAGGGCTTGGTGTCTCTCAACACCCATGTTGGACACAATACAGGAAATAAGAGGAGGCAGAGAAAACACTGAGACAGAATGCAGCACATCTGTTGACCAAAAGCTTGAGTGGTCAGTGAGTGACTTTACACCAACCAGTTGAGTAGCTTTCCCTGTATGGGAAACAGCAACATTGTCCCTGATGTTAGAGCAATACTCCATTGTGGGCCTCACCTAAGCTTTGCAGAATGCCAGTAATTTTTGGGAACTGAAGTATTTTTTGGCCCCCAAAAGAATCAGTCCTTGAGATGCAGTTCCAGTTATGTTAACAACATGATTTTGCCATAGGAGATTCTTGGTGATACTGAAGTCTAAAATTTGGAGTGATCACGAGGGTTCTAGTTTCTCTTTAGGGTGAGATGCAATAATGTTTTCTTGATCTAAAAAGTAGTTTTGTTATTTTTTGCTATTGAAAGAGACAAGATCATATATCCCCACTGGAGGATACAGTCCAGGTCATTGTTCATGGAGTCAGTGCAGATTTGATGTATGGTGTCTAAGGTGCATGAAGATGATATTTGGTTAGGGAAGAATGACATGTAGTACCTTCTGCAAAGAGTGGACATTATTGGACATGACAGAAAGAGCTCTTTCGACACACCATGATAGTACAATCTAATGAGATTCACAAGCCAAACACTGTTGATTTCTTTACTTCACCATTGCTAATGCTGAGGATAACAACACTGCATTCACCAAATTTCTCTAGGATGAGACTCCATTAGTGAGTGATATAGGAGAGGTCTCCAGTAGTTGGATCAAGTTATATGCAAGCTGGAATTGAGAACACTATTGTATATGGTTGTCTCCATTACATATGTGATAATGAAAGTGAATGTGATAGGGTCAGAGTGGTGCTCTTCTTGAGAATGGGATGCATGCAAACTGTAGTGTGTTTCTAAAGATCTAGTTATACCTCTGTTACGAGGGAGAGTATGCAGAGTTAGGTTTGCTCCTATAAGGAGCAAACTTTCAGGTGCATTGTTTGATAGAAATGGAAAAGACATTGTCAGGGTAGATGGCCTTATTAGTTTGAAGTGACAGGAAGTATCTTTTTGAAGCTTGGAGATGGATGCAAAGCAGGTAGTTAAAGCAAAATCATTCTTGCAAATACTGCTCATAGAACTACCATGATTGAAAAGTAGAATTAAAAAAAGATTTTGTAAAATTGGTGGATATCATTAAGGCATGAGACTAGAAGGATTGGTTATACTTTGAGTGGTGGGAGAGCTCAAGAGTGGTGTGATGCATGGATGTATCCTTGATGATTCAGAGAGTGGTCTTGCAAGAGTTATTGTGCTAAGTAAATGCCATTTAGTTTTTTACTGAAGGATGAGTTTCTCTAGTCATTACTACACTGTTGTGTTTCTTGAACAGTTGCAATGCTGCTATGAGTGAACTAATCAGAGGACGCAGGGTGTCAGTTTTTGTTGTGGAGGGACATTCCTAAGAGAATAGTTTCAGTCACACACCAGTTTCTGATGCGGCAGGAGTGAAGCACATGTGTTGTTAGGGATAGTTAGAATAAATACAGAGGGGAGGGTTATGATATGGTAGAGGATAAATTTGGAAGCAAGAAAGAAGTTAAGGCTATCTGTAGTGTCTGTGTGTTGGTCAGGGAGCATGACGTAAAGGATGGAATAACTTGATGTAGAAAACTGAGGATTACAAAAGAATCCATTTCTCCACTAGTAGCATTGATGTGGCATATGTGAGAACCAAGAAGAATTGTAGTATTGAAATTACTGAAGATGATGACTTTGGAGAGGTAGTGAAGTGAAATGATGTGGCATAAAATGCAGGAGTAGACGTATTAGGAGTAGTGAAGGAAAGAAAGTTTAAGCCAGAGTAACTGGAAGTTGTCATCGCTGATATTTAAGTGAGAAAGATGAGTGACAGTGGAGTGGAAGTGGAGTCAACGTGTATGCAGATACGATCTTTTGGTGTGAAGTTTAAACAAAAAGTGTAGCTTGCACAGCTGAGATGTTGTCTGTAGGTAAGGGTTGAGAAATTTGTGCCTTGGCAAGAGGCAGCATGTTTTTCAGAAGTGATGAGAGGATCTGGGTTGGAACAAAGTCCATGAATGCTGTTCAGCAGATTTAGTTCTGGGAAAGTGTAAAAGACAATGCTGTGTTGATAAGTCATGAGAACCTCCAGCTGGAAATCTGGTTTGAATGCAAGCAACAGAAAAAATCCCACTAAACACATTTGTGGGCCAGGTAGTGTTAAACAGAGTGGCGTGACATGTTTTAACATGCCTATCACCCAGAAAAAAAGATGGATGCCCTATGCTATTTATAACAAGACTAAGAAGAATGGTGGCCAAAACAAGAGGCAAGCAAGATGTCTGTAGCCCCAATGTTTTTTTACAACAGTATTCATTTATTCATTCAGATGGCAGTTTGTAGATTGTGTTTTAAGGGCAGCACTAGCAGAAAGAGAGAGGTGAGAGAGAGAGAGAGAGAGAGAGAGAGAGAAAGAGAAAGAAAGGAACAGGCAGAGACAAAGAGAGAAATAGATCTTGTTAGCTGCCAGTAGTTGATACCACTTGTAAATAAGATCACAACTCTTCTAGATCCATTAGATACTCAAAGGAGAAAAAAAAAATTAAGGATGCTGTTGTCTCATTTCTGCAGAGCTTATGAGCTTATTTACATTCATTTCCCCATTAATCTGGTATCTGTAAATAATAGAATGACACTGTTATCTGTAAAGATTTGGTTGGAAGTATATTTCATTTATTTTCTTTTTGTCTTTGGATTTAATCCTTGTCTGTATATCCTGGTGAAATAGTCAAGATATTTTGCTAAGGTGTGGTTGTTCTGTTTCTATCTCAGAAAATATACTGGTTCAGTTGGATCAAGTATGAGACCTATGTGACAGGGCGGTACTGACAATGAAATGAACAGTTAAAATTCCCCACAGATAGTAATTAGCGGAGTTTATGTAACGACCTCTCACACTCATTTTTGATGTGAGAATTCTAAGAAGGGAGTGGAGAAAGGAGGAAGAACAATATAAGATAGAAAAAGAATCAAAAGTATTTTTTAAAAATGCTTTGCATAATCTGGTGTGCCAAAAGATTATATTCCACAGAAAAAGAAAAAAACAGAACTGACCTTCTGTGGCAGCAGATTGCATGTTCATCTCCATCATTTTCTTCTTTCGATTAGAGACATACAGCAATACTTTATCCAATTCTTCAATTGAGAGATGGCGGCTATCAGCTAATAGATCTAACAAATATCTGATCTCAAATGAAGGTGGATCAAATACTTGAGTTGGTGCAGGTTTTGAAGAATTGTTTTCCTCTTTCATTTGTTGGAGATAACGTTCAAAGTTGCGTGCCACAAGATTCATAGCATCAGCTAATGGCATATTTCTATGCTCTATTGAAAAATAAGAAAATTTTATGAGTTAGAAACGGTCTTCATTTAAGCTTACAAATATTAGCTACAATAATTAACATTAGTGTAAAATATGAAATGTCACAGGCACAAAGAATTGTTCCTGTTTTAATTACAATAGAAATGGAAAATATTAGCATAAAGGGCTAAAACTGAATTTTCTCACAGCAGAAAGAACGATTTATGTGAAAATTAAATATGCAATCTTTATCTGGACAAGGTGACTTATCAATACCAGTAAAATACTATATATATATATATATATATATATATATATAT
>NC_068981.1:20930844-20953972 GCF_001194135.2 Octopus bimaculoides
TATATATATATATATATATATATATATATATTAATATTTACACTCTATTGAATTTTAGCCCTCTCCATCCATCATAAAAATATCCTATCAAAAGCACACAGCTTAAAATTGGAAGTAAGACTATATTTATTGTTCCATCTAACATGAGTTGAATAGTTTTGTAAATTTAAATGACTCACCGGAACAAAGAAATGTGAAGTCACTACGCAAAATACGAACGGTTTTTAAAACTAACTTACCTTGAGGAGTACCTGGAAATATATGCAAGGTTAATGAATTATAAACTTCGTTTTGTGGACATATGATAATGACATATAACACTCCTTGTCGAGCTTTTTCTTCCACAAAATTCATTTGAGGAGAATCATCAGGAATTACACAGATCTCAGCACTCATGTTGAAATTTTCCAATCTTCTTTTTAAATGATCAGCATAGTCTCTACAACAGAAATGCAATGGTTTAAGTTAAGGAAATTTTTATGAGGTTCCTAACTAGCTATATATTATTACTCCAATTATATTATCAATATAGTTATCAACAGAATTATCTAAAACTTAATATGAAATAACTGAATATAATAATATCCAGCATCTCAATTTTTACTTTTCTGAATATAATGTAATTCTTGGTTTTACTGACAGACACAATATAACCTAGTGGTTAAGAAGTTCACTTCACAATCACAAGGTCTCAGGTTCAATCCTACTGCATGGCATAATGGGAAAGCTTCTTTTCCCACAGCATTGGGTTGACGAAAGCCTTCTTAGTGGAATTGCACTGAAGCCTGTCATATGTATATACCCGAGGTCTGTCCTGAGACCCTGAACTCATAAGGATAGAGCTTAACCTGGTTCCCATTGCATATAAATCAGTGAGATTACAACATTCTTCCTGCCTGAATGGCATGCTGATCTATCACAACAGGATTAACTTCCCAGCTATTGTTGGAACTCCTTTTACAGCTGAGTGGATTGGAGCAATGTGAAATGGGAGTGTTTTGCTCAAGAACACAATGTACTACCCAGCGTGGGAACTGAAACCACGAGGTCACGTGCCTTTACCATGTAGACAGCATCTGTAGTTTAAAGACCCAGCCTTTCACATTAATCCCATCTAAGAACAGCCAACTCAACTAATTCAAAAGAAACATTCAAACAATGCAGTTGAATGCTGAAGTTAACTCCTCCTACTTCCTAAACTTTCCATTAGCAGTTTGCATCACAGAGGACAAACTGAAAGTTTAAGATATTTCTTTAATATTTACATTGGTAAAACTTTAAGATCTGGGTTTAGTAATTCTATTTACCTCACACATAATGAACATACAGTAGACTCTACGCACTTGTAAAACAAAAAATCCACACAGATAAGCAGGTATGTATGTACTCATGAACATACACACATATACAGGTGATTAAGCAAAAATTCAAGTGCAAAAATTTACCTCAGCTGTGGACTTGTAATCAATAAAGAGGCATCAAATGCTGGTCTTTGTGGTGGAGCATTATTGGAATAAGGAGGATTGTCATTGAAAGGAGGACGGGTCCAGTTATTAGCTTCCCTGTCAAAAGAATCAGGTCTGTAAAAAAACAATTAACACAAAAACAAATTTTTAACCAATAGATCCACAAGGAAAATTTATAGTGATATCCTCCTGTATTTCATGACCAAAGATGGTCAATAATTCACCTCATTTTAAAGTAAAAATCTTGTGAAGATCTATAGTACATAAATGATGAGCAGATTTACTTAATCCAGCTTTGTTACCACACTAGCTTAAAATAATCATTGTTTAAATGGATGTGGTATTTACATGAAAATAATTAGCAATCAGCAGTAAAATGTCTTAAATATTAGCATAAGGATGGGGAGTTTGAAAGTTACAATGATCTTCTCTTAAGAAGAAAAAAAAAAAAAAAAAAAAATCTATGGCTTTTCGAAAGCATTTTTGAAAATATTCTATAGTAATAAAGGCTTATAATATCTTTTTCTACTTTAGGCACAAAGCCTGAAATTTTGGGGGAGGGGGCCTAGTCAATTAGATCGACCCAGTACGCAACTGGTACTTAATTTATCGACCCTGAAAGGATGAAAGGCAAAGTCGACCTCGACAGAAATTGAACTCAGAATGTGAAGATAGATGAAATACCGCTAAGCATTTCGTCCTGCATGCTAACGTTTCTGCCAGCTTGTCGCCTTCAGAGACTTATAATATCACAAGATCATCATCATCGTTTAACGTCCGCTTTCCATGCTAGCATGGGTTGGACGATTTGACTGAGGACTGGTGAACCAGATGGCTACACCAGGTTCCAATCTGATTTGGGAGAGTTTCTACAGTTGGATGCCCTTCCTAAAGCCAACCACTCCGAGAGTTTAGTGGGTGCTTATTGATTTTATTACCAAAGCAGAATGAAATATGATAAAATTGTATTTACATTTGAAGCAAAGTTAAAATTAACTACCTTTGTTTCAATTAAATTTTATAACAAGGAATTTAGTAAAATTACAGTCATTATTAAAGTGCTGTTTGGAACATCACATGAAATTTTAATGAAAGGTTTTAATTTCATCACCTTTAAACAGGAAATGTATATCACAGAACTAAGGACAGTCTCGAGTGGGTTAATATCAAATGGTTAAATGTTGATATTTAGATCAAAACTAAACATTTATAAAAAAACAATGTCTAACCTCGAACGATTATCTCGAAATTCATCATAATATTGATTTCCCATTGGTCCTTGTTGTGGTGGCTGTTGTTGCTGCTGTGCTGGTGGTTGTTGTAAACGCTGGTTAATGTTTGGTGGGCCATTCCATTTATTAGAATTATCAAAGAACTCCCTGCAATAAAGTAAATGAAATATCCCTTATTTCAAAAAGTGAATTAAATTAGAAAATAAACTTAAAACTCATTAAAAAAGACTGGGAAATAAATCAGGTAGAAAAACCTTCTTGAGCAAACCAACTTAAACTTTTTGTTACAATATTCTACCGAAATACATTGCCTTTGTTTCCATTAATTTTGAAAATAACAACGAAATTAGTAAAATAAGTGTCATTATTAAGCTGGTTTCTGGAACTTGAACTGATGGAAGATTTTAATTTAGATCACTTTAAAACAAGAAATTTGTATTCTAGAACCAGGGGCTGTCTCAGGCAGGCTTGTATCAAAAGGGTTAAATCAAAATATTGCAACATGTTGTTATTGCATTAGTGATAACATGCTTTCAATAAATAAACAGTTGCTCTCATCTTTACAGAGTAAATTTGTATTCCTGGCATATTTTGGTTACAATATTCTACTGTTTAAAACAAGTTACCTAACCTGCAGATCTAGTAATCCAGAATTTGAATAATTTTTTTCAAATGCATTAAATAAAAAAAGGGGGGGAAATGTAATAAACCTAATACAGAGTGGACTTTGAACGAAGTGTTGCAATTTTTGATAGTGTAAATAAGTCAGTCAGCAGAAGTGAAAGGAAATGAAAGCTTAAAATATCTCTCTTCCTAAATTTTATGAAAGAATTAGGTCTGATCAGTCATGCTTATGGCTCAAAACCATTGACTGTTTATTCCAATTCAAGTGTTGGAAATATGGGGGAACTAACAACTATGTAAAACGAAATAACAAAACAACAAGAAGATAAAATAAACAAAATTCAAGCATTTTTGCCATGAGTATCATAGATATTTAGGAAGTAATGTAAATAATTTTAAGCCAATTTAATATATTCTATATAAGTTACAGCTGTTTTTAGTTAGAAACACAATAATGAAATAATGGTTGTGCCGTGAGCCCTCTCTCCATCTATCATAGCAACAGAAATAATTCTACTTCAACTTGTTCCAGTAATAGTTGTACCTTGTATGGACATCTATATCATTTTTATCAAATCCTTCTATAGACAATCATAGAGTGATACTCATGGAAATAGAGCTTTTATGGTCACCTGAAATTCCACTCTATTCACTTAACCTCCTACTGGACAACCCTTATAGCTCAATTGATCTTTCTAGAATGCAAGACTCACTATGGTATGATTAGAATCTACAATGAAGTCTGACTGCTATAAGTTAACAGAGCTAACTTATACTAAAAGTTGGTACTGAGAGTAAACAAATGATAAAAGTAATTTTTTAGTCAACATGTAGAAATGAGTTGGCCAAATTGAGGTAGAATTTAGATGTTAGATTGATTTTGGGAAACTTATTTCTGGTTGCATATTAGTGTATCGATGTTCATTAAGAGAAACAATGAAGAGATTGTTTTAGTGTAAGGAATATTTACTTTGGCTGAGTGCTGCAGTTCCTGTTGAATAACACTGACAGTAATTTCTACACCAATCATCTGAAGGTCACTAGAAACCCAAGGAAACCATAAACTGAGATTCAAAAGCTTTGTTTTTCACTAAAATTTGAAGGGAGGAGCAACAGTTTGTGTTATGTTGTAAAGAAAGGAAATATGAGGTAGTATCAAGAAGTACCTGGACTAGTTATGCTTAATAAAAAATAACTTATTTACCTAAGTTTTAACATCATCTTCTTTGAAATAGTCATCTTGTGCAGCAATACACTGGTCCCTATGTTCCTACCACTTTTGGAATCCAGCCAGGAAGTTGTTTTCCACAACTACACTGATTTGCTCTGGATCTCAACAAGTGTCAAAATGGTGACCACTGAGCTGCCTTTTCATCTTGGAGAAGAGATAGAAGTCTGTAGGTGCTAAATTTGGTGAATAGAGCAGGTATAGAACTAATACCATGTTGTTTAGGGTGCATTGTCGTGAAGAATCCAATCCTTTGAGCTCCACAGATCTGGTCGCTTTCGCAGAATGTCCTCCCTTAGACACTTCAAAATGTTGCAGTAGAACTCCCAATTGACAGTCTGGCCCTAGGGGATGAATTCTCAATGCACAATAATGTGGATGTCAAAAAAAATGATAAGCATGCTGTGGCTGTGTCGTACCTTCTTCAGTCATGAAGATGAAATGCTCTTCCTTTGTGACAACTGCTGCTTTATCTCAAGGTCATCAGTGGCATGCAGATGGAAATTTTGACAAACTTTGATGCGATGTTCTTTCTGCTCAGTGGTCAGAAGGTGGGGGACAATTTTGGCAGACATGCTGCATGTTCAATTCGAATGTTAGGATTGCTTGCACGAAACTATACAACATACCAACAACACCAGCAATGTCATTGATTGTCCTTTGATGAATCTTATGCACAAATTGATGAATTTTCTCCACGTTTCCGGAGGTGATGCTCATGGCAGATCTTCCAGATCACTCTTCTACTTTTGAAGCACCCATACCACATGAAACATTGCATACAACCCATTGCCTTGTCATCGTAAGTTTGCCAAAGCATGCTCAATGTCCCTGTAGCAGACTTCCCAAGTTTAATGTAAAATTTCAAATTAGTACTTTGTGCCAACTTTCTGTCCATGACAAAATCACAGACTACAGCATACATGTGATCACAAAAATACAAATTTCACAATTTGCAAAGTAAATACAGCAACGCCACTCGGCACACTGCTTCATGAAGGTCACTGCTAGCTCTCACTGCGCACACAACCATGTGCTGCCATCTGTTGGGGCACTACAGAACTAGTTCAGGAACTTTTTGATACCACCTCCTATCAAATGTTTCATAAAGAGATCTTCATCCAACAATAAAAGAAAATATTCTACAAAATAAGTAAAGTAGGATAGGGTCAAGGAAAGAGAAAAGAACTTGACCAGCTACAAACCTGAAATAGAATCCATTGACTTAATTTAGAAGACAAAGAAAACAGTAAAAGGAATCCAAAATCTTAGTGGCCACATCAGGCCTGACTGACAAAATAAGCTCTATCACTACTATTTCATTGTTTCAAGATATCTAATTGTACAAAATTACATAATAATAATGTAATAAATACACACACTATTGTATTATATATAATGGATGAAAAGATTGAGCATCAGAGAATCACCTTCTATGAACTTCAAAAACATAGATGGTGCTAGTTTAACTTACAAATCTATCAATACTATATCTCTGGCTAAACATTGACAGTTCGAACATGACATACACAGAGAAAGACACATGAGAATGGAAAGAACTTCAAAAGAATAAATATAAAAAAATACAAAACAAATTACCTGTTCTCCATTTCAGCTCCATTCTTGCCTAAAGGTCCAGCTCTGTTGAATGGTTCGCGAAGAGGAGATCGATCCCGATTAGGCATGCCTGGATTTCCCCAAGGCTCTTTATCTCGCATATTAAACCTTTAAAAATATTAAAAATGAAAGAAATTAAAACATAGAAGTAAAAAGCAAATAAAGAAAGAAGGCAATTTAGAAATTCCTCAAATTACTTGTATCAGATATGGTTACCAACCAATAGGCAGCCCTGTTAGAGAAGAAATAGCCAAATATGGGTGTGTGGTTAAGAGTTTGATACCATGGCAGAGTACCTTGATCAAATGCTTTCTATGAGAGAGAGAGAAAGATTAACATACTCCTTTGTGATTTTTGTTCTACACTGTGTTACACATACTCTCTTGTCCTTGCATTCAGAAATGAAATAGTGATTGGTTTATTGGAAATCTATACAGCCAACTCAAGTGTTCCTCAGTTGTGAAAAAAAAAGTGCTCACTGAACAAATTCCTTTGTGATATTTGTTTCACACTAGAAGCTGGTTCATTGGAAACCTACAGTCAACATAATCATTCACCAATTGTGATATAAATTAAAAGTAGGATCAGAAAATAACTGAATTTTATCTACATAACATTCATAATTTGGTATTACTTTAAAACCAAAATCAAAGTAGAATTAAAACCAGAAACCTACCTTTCATTTCTACCACTTGAATCAGAAGATTGACTTTCAACAGCCAGATTTACATCTGAGAAATTAAACAATAAAATACATTAACTCATAAAACCCATTACAGTGTTAATTTAAATAAACTACAATCAAGTTTTCTTAACATATGTTGGTTTGGTTAGTGATCCTGTTAGAAATCTTACAATCAGAGCTGGCAATTGTGTTAATTTCTAATTTAGTTTATTGTTAAATGTAGTGGATAGGACAACCAATGTTGTCAACTGCTGCTATGGTAAAGAAAAACATTAAAAAAGGATCTTGAGCAAATGGATCAAAATATTATGGTGGTAGAATGCAAGAAGATTTCCTTTAAAACCAAGCAAGGAGACAGCCACTTGAGATGAATGGGTAACAAAAGCTGTTCAAGCTATGTCTAAGTATTACAATTAAGGTCTTCTGTGCTAGTATGACAAAATAAAATCAATGGAAGAAAAAAGAAAAAAACACCTAAATGTAAATTAGCTATCATAAAAAAAATCATTCTTGTTATTTTATCACTTAGTAACATCCAGTATAAATTGGATAGGTTTTGCAATATAATATATTTATATATGTCATCTTATGTATGAATCCTAATGTTTTCTATTTAGAATCAAGTGAATTGGTTATATGCTTTTCTCTTTTGTAGAAGAATTTGGAAAAGAATTCATTTTAAGTTCTTCCTATTATTGTAAATTTTATCATTATATGTCATCTTATAGAAAAATTATCAAAAATAAATGTATTTTCTGGATTTAGCTTCCAATTATTTCTTCCTACAATGGATTAGATTACAAATGGTATTTAATAATGGGGATAATTACGATGAATTACACTTATGAAATATTATCCAAATTTGACTGTTTACCAATTTGTAAGTGATATGAAACCATTCTGAGTAGAGCCAAACTCTGTTCAGTTGAGTAACACTGATGCAAGTATGGTCATATAATAAGGATTTTACTTCCTTTGAGATTTTCAAATGACTGTTAGTAATGCACTTCATATCCTGGAATTATTATCTACTAAGCATTTTTTCCCCTTGACTATTAGTGACTTGTATTGAGTAAACACTCAAGTTTCTAGAAATGACAGGAACAGTAAACAAAAAAATGAAATAAAATGATAATTATTTTGAAAATGCTGACATAGTTTTTAAGAGAAAGATCAGTGACATGGTTTCTGACTGCTTAGCCTAACAGTAGTGTTTTGTAAAGAAATATATAGAAACATTCATTCTTACTTATTATCTGTCCTTTTATCATACAGAACATCTCCGCAGATATTGCTGCCTTTGCATCCTCTTCTTTCTCAAACTGAATGAAGGCACAGTTATGATAACTTTCAATTGCTGCAATAAAAGTTAAAGATAAAATTTGTATTGAAAATCATATTAAGCAAACAAAAACATCATTTCACGACTGCTCAAATTTAAACCTTGTTAAAATACATGTCTATCTGAAATGTAGTTTCCAGACGACATCCACTAATGCTGGTATCAGGAAACAGAACTCTGGCAGTAATGTCATGGTATTTTGTAGTACAACCAATTTTATCACAAAACGATTAGATTTATAAATATTATCCTACATATTTCTCCGAACATTGTTTTAAAGTGTTGTTTGTTTTAAGGGACAACTACTGTACACTATTGACAAGTTGTGTGAGTGAATGAAACTACAGGGTTAAATTTGGTCAATTTTTGAATATCTCAGTTATTTAACTCCAGGTTGTGCATAATTACAATCAAAGGCATTCTAGCTGTGACCATCCTGTCTTTTTCTCATGAGCAAGGAACTCAGGATCACATTTTTCAACCTGTCCTTTTCTCAGATGAAGTGGTGTGATTCAAGGGAGATATGATTGTTATTTCTAGCAGATGAAATGACTATGTAAAGCACACTTCTAAAGAGGTACTGAAACGATGTGTTCATAAATGAATCTGCACAAAATTAATAGGACTATTACTATTAGTTGTCAACAGTAAAATTGTTCACTCCTGAGTATGCTTTCTTTCTACTGGCCAGTTTGAGTGTTCCGGTTGACAGCAACTACAACCCTTGGTAAGATTTCTACAGTTAGGTTTTGGAGGGACTGAAAAAACTCATCCTTCTCTTGATCTATTGCAATCTAGTCTCACCTCGTCTGCTATTTATTTAACATCACCACCTTGGGTGCTTTTAGTAGAGTTCACTCAGTTGTAAGCATTCTGATCTGATTTTAGGCCGAGTAAGCCATACTTTCTTCTTCCCTTTCCTCCTACCAATCCCAAGATGCCTTGCAAAGGTCATGGCTGATGGTCTTTCTCCTCAGAGTAAGCCAAAAGAGAAAAGGGGGAAAATATGTTATTACTAGTGGTAAGGCATCTTTTTTCCACAACTTTTTTTATGCATTACCTTATCTTTTCCATTATCTTTCCTGTTACATAATTCAGTCACTGGACTGTGGTTATGCTGGGCACCACCTTCAGTGTGAACAAAGTGACCCCAATACTTATTTCTTAAGCCTGGTTCCTTATCCTATCAGACTCTTTTGTTGAACCACTGAATTATGGCAATGTAAACAAACCAACACTGGTTGACAAGCAGTGTGGGACACACACAAGACAATCTTCCAAACAGTTTCTGTCTACCAAATTCACTCATAAGGCACTGGTAGGCTCAGGGTTATAACAGAAGGTGCCACACAGTGAGACAGAATCCCAAACCACATGGTTGCAAAGCGAGCTTCTTAAAACCAGCCATGCTTTATGCCTAGATAGTTTTCTAAATTTGGATGACTCTCCATTGAAAGACAAGTGTTAAATTTCTTATAATTTTTCTTGTTACACTCTTCCCCTACCCAAATGACATTCAGAGTAAGTTTCTGGTGTTCAAGATGTCAGCAAAACATGTCCCTACAACAGGTTTTTACCTGGCTTTTGAACAAAAACATCAGAAGTAAAAAAACAAAGTGAATGAAAATATTATTGAAGAAAATACTTTTGGGAAAAAAAATGATATTTCCAGCAAATTTGAAGACACAATAACAAACAAAGCATACATGTAAATCTCTTCCATGTCAAATAAAGAAAATAGCAAGTAAGCTAATAGTTTCAAATTTGCTTACAACTACAGGTAAATTTTTAAGCTGGTGCAGACACTAAATACTTGGCAATGTTTTCTAAAACAAGCTAAGTATATCTACTTGACTTTTTAATTAAAAAAAAAAAAAAGAAGTTTTCCTCATACCCTTGAGGGAAGAATTACAGTTAGCTCTAGCTGACATGTGAGAAGAAATATTACATCCATAGAGCAAAGGTACAGCTAAGGCACAGGGTGTGCCAGTTTTTAAAATTTCCACAGCTCTTTAATGCATTACCATATCTTTTCTTTTAGCTTTCTTGTTACACATTTGAGTCACTGGACTGTAGCTATGCTTGAACATGAACAAATTGACTGCAGTACTTATTTCTTAAGCCTGGTACTTATATTGTCAGATTCTTTTACCCAACAGCTTGTATAAGTGGGGGGAATATTTGAGATAGGAGAGGTGGCTTTAAGGTGTTGAGAGGCTGCAGTATGACTGAGAGACAAGTGCAAGTGTCTTGCTATAGTAAAGATACATGGCTACCCAGAATTTTGTAAAGGTGGGTGGAAGTACCTGGGGTGACAAAATACAAGAAGGTGAGCATAAGAGGATACAATGGATTGGGGAATGAAGAAGAGAATATATATATGTGAGTGTGCATATACACCGACATGCACCCCACTTATGTATTGCTACATTTCCCTTCCCACTGTTCCTACACTTTGCACATTAACTTCCTACCTTCTGATCTATCTTCACTCCTATATATCATCATCATCGTTTAACATCCAGTCTCCATGCTGGTATGGATTGGATGGTCTGACACGGAGCAGGCTAGTAGGGAGCTGCCCAGACTCCAACTGTCTGTTGTGGCACGGTTTCTATTGGCTGGATGCCCTTCCTAAAGCCAACCACTTAACAGTGTGCTAGATGCTTTTTAAGTGGCACTGGCACCTGAAAAGACAATCTTGTATGTGAAAGACAACGATTTTACTTAGCTTGATATGTCTTATCAAGTACAGCAAATTGCCACATCTCCTGATCCCTTATTTCCTCTCTCACACACACACACACACAAACACAAGGTGCATGCATGTCTGTGTGGTTAAGGAATTTACTTTCCACCCATGTTTCAGGTGTCTTCTACTATTGTCCTAGGCCAACAAATGCTTTGTGAGTGAATTTAGTAGACAAACTGAGTGGAAACCTGTCATACAAGCGTTTATATGTGTTTGTGTGAGTGTCTTAGTGCATGATTCCCAACTGCTTGACAACTGGTGTAGGTTTATGTCCCCATAACTTGGCAGTTTAGCAAGAGTACAGCAGAATAAGTACCAACTTAAAATAAGTGCTGGGGTCAATTTCTTCAACTAACCCTTCAAGGAATGGCTTCGATGACTGAAACAAGTAAAAGGGTAAAAAAAGAATGGAAGAATGGAAGAATACACACACACACACAAGTATATGTATGTTCCATTATATCTTAAAGCTATGATTTTGCCTATTTTCTCATGCTAGCATAGGTTAGACAAATATATTTTATAGCTGGAAGGACACTTCCTGTTATTAACCTTTACCTGTTTTTCAAGTAAGAGATCTCTTGCTTCACACAACTTTGAAGGTGTGAAGACTGGGTAATTTGTTGACACGAAAAGTAGCAATAACATCACTTATAGCCAGCAACTTTTATGAAGCATACATGTAAACAAACAAACATCCATGCACATGCACGCATGCATAAACAAACATACTGGGTTTCTTTCTGGTTGTCTACCAAATTCGCTTATGGCTTTGGTTGGCTTGACTACAGTAAGAGATAGTTATCCAAGATGCTATGCCTGCACAGAGATATCAAGTTAATAGATGAGGTTATGACAGCTACTGAAAGAGTTATAGTGTAACTAACCAGGAAGAGAATTAACCCAGATGAGATACTGTATGGGTGTGTGCTAAGAAAGAAGTATCACTTTCTTAGCAGTGAGACAACTTGATACATAAATTAGATGATGATGTTTGATGGATGCTGCCAGTCTGATCTGATCTGGACCAAGTCGCATCTATCAAATATCATCATCGAACATCAATCAAATATTGAACCCTAACCCAATACCTAACCAGTCCAAATCAGATCAGACTGGTATATGTATACAAGTATGTGTATCTCCTCTCTCTCTCCCTATATATATATATATATATAGCCTATCACAGTGATGTCAATATTTATTTCAGTGTAGTATTTACTTCATTAAGGTATGAGCCTAGCTTCAAACAACTTCTATGCATATATATATATACACAAGTCTGTATTTGTGTCTATGTATCAGTCTAAATGTAACCAATGCTTGGACGTGCATACATATGTATGGGCATTTACATTCAGAGAGGGTAGTTGATATCTTTTCTTATCAATTAATACTACCTTGGCTAGGATAACTGTGATGGGACATGGCTTAGTGGTTAGAGTATTTGGCTCACAAGTTTATTCCACGTTGCTCCAGTTCACTCAGCTGGCAAAAATGAGTAGTACCTGTGTTTCAAAGGGCCAACCATGTCTGTGTCATGCTGAATCTCCCTGAGAGCTACGTTAAGGGTACGTGTGTTTGTGGAGTGTCAGTTACTTGTATGTTAATTTCACAAGCAGGCTGTTCCTTTGATGAAAATGTTTGATGGAAACTGGTTCAGACCAGTTGCATCCATCAAACATCTTCATCATCTCTAAACTCGATCAAACTGGTCCAAACCAGATCAGACCGATCTGATCCAGTTCGATGATGATGTTTGATGGATGCGACCTTTCTGATCTGGTTTTGACCAGTCTGGAACGTTCTGATCTGATTTCAACTGATCTGGACTGTTCTGATCCAGATTGGACCAGTTAGGGTTAGGATTTCATGGATGAAGATGTTGGATGAAGATGAGATGTTTGGTGAAAATGTTTGGATGCAACTGGTCAGATCCCATTTCGACCGGTCTAGAACTACTTACTAATACTAGCCAATAGAAGGACTCTAAGGTCTTACACTTGCTACGTGAAGCTAAAAGAATGGCTTGTGAGGGCCATGTAAGTCATGTATAAAGGTGCTATAAGCGAGGTGAGAGTTAGTAATGGATATAGCAATGAATTTAGTATAAAGATAAGTTCCATCATGCAGAATTCTCAGTCCCTTTTCATTTACTAGTCTATTAGGCTAAAACAGAGGTATTTAAGATGGTTGTCAATGAGAACTTATATATCCAAGTGGCCTAATAATATAAGAATTCAAATAAATTCTTATATTTGGATCTGTAGCAGAATTAGAGAAGATATTCCATACATGGTAGCAAAACCTAGAACCAAGAGGCCTCAAAGTAAATTTAGCAAAGACTAAAGTCTTAGTAAGTAGGAAGGAAGACAAGGCCCTGGTACTGTTAGAGAAATGGCTGTGCTTGATAAGCAGAAAGGAAGTAGAAATTCCATTCAATGTACCCAGTGACACTCAGGAGGTGTAGTGGAATCAGGGGAAGGCAAATGAGGAAGGTAGACTTCATAATGCAATGGATACTCAGAAACAGTGACCATTAAGGGCACATAGGATAAAGATTCTCTTAAAAATGTTTTGATGGTACAAGAAGTGTCTGGTACTTAGATGACCTAACAGTGGAGGTGAATGCTTCAAACGTATAGTAATCAGTATAAGATAGGACTGGAAGATCAGGGAACCATTACTCTTAGAGTGAACGGAAGAGTGTATGATGTCTGTGTGTGAAGTGCAATGCTGCATGATAGTGAGACATGGCCACTGAATGCAAAGGATTTGTGAAATGAGGTCAGCATACTTTACTGGATATGTAGTGTTAGTGTGCATGAACAGTGGGGGTATAGATAGACTGAGAGGCAAGCTGTGTACAAGAATAATTAAATGCAGTATGCAGAAGAGAAGACTGTACTGGTATGGGCATGTGATGTGTATGAAGAATAACAGCTGTATAAAGAAGTGCAGCCACTGAAAGTGATTGGCATCTGAGAAAATGATGGAATGAAATGATGAAAACTGATCTTAGAATGATTAACCTTACAGAGGAGATGACAGTGGCTGCAGTGATTGGTGACATGCAGTGCTGGAGAAAACCTGTCCAGTTATGCTTGCATAGTGAAATGTTGTACAAGGTATCAAATAAATAAATAAATAAATAAATAAAATGTAATGCATGAATGGCATTTGCCAATACACCCACTTAAAATGGAAATGACATTAGGTAACATGCACCAGCATAAGACAAGATGTTTCAAAAGAACAACAAAAGTCTTAGGGGTGCATCAGTTGATCTGGATTCAAAAGACACAAGGTTATCTATCTATCTATCTATCTATCTATCTATCTCAGCACACAAGTCTACCTTAATAAACATCCAAAATGGCTACCACACACACTGCCTTGCATGCAGCTCAAGTTCTATTCATAAGTATTTGGTCTTTTACTATTGAGCAATGGGGAATAAAATTATCTATCTCAGACCTCACATGCAATGAGGTGACATACATAACCCTGATGGAAAAACAACTGCTGACAGACATATTGAATGTAAAACTTAGTCTTCTTCCGTTATGACAGGAAAGAAAGAAGCCTCGAAGATTTAACAGCATCAGTACTGTTACCACACTCATGGTGCATAGAAACAGTTAAGCACAAGTATGTACGACAGATTACCCATCAGATACCTCAAATTGTGGCAAAGAATTTCAATAAAGCCATGGCAAGATAGTAGTATTAACCAACCTGAGCAAAAAAAGCCTAAACTTCAACTTCAAGTGGCCAGAGGGATACATTCTCTCAGGTATATCATAGGATGGTAAACAAGCAGAGTCTCAATGGTACGCAGTTTATAGAATAAATGATCGGCTAACCTATCACAGACAACCACAGTGGATCTTTGCTTCAGAAATAATGAAGAAATTATCCACAATTTAAAGCTGATTACTATATCTGATCATAACATTGTAGAACTAACAGTATATGATGCAAGCATACATGCAGATGAACATCCCAACCCTGCAATGACTAAATTTTCACAAGTCTTAATGGAATCAACTGAGAAGGAAGATAAATATGAACCAAGATGTCTGGCAATATGAGGTTCTAAAGAAGACCTGCCTACATCAACGAAACTGAATTCTAGAAGCATTGTGTGTCCCACCTACACTTAGTGCTTACCTCCCACTCCCCAATCCTGTCTCACTGTATCACTGCTTTCCGCTAGCCCCTGACCTGTGTGTTCCATCCACACATCCTGTCTCACTGCATCATTGATATTTGCTAGCCCCAGAAAGTATATGCTCTCAAATGTCCAACAGGATCACTGGGGGAAGCAGGTAGCTTGATATTTTGGTAACCAAATTAATAATAGTGGAAGATATAATAGCTAGAATAAGAACAGACTGGAGTAAGTTCAGGGAGCTACTAATCATCATTGTTTAACATCTGCTTTCCATGCTGGTATGGGTTGAACAGTTTGACTGAGAACTGGTAAGTTGGGGGGGGGGGCTGCACCAGGTTCCAATCTGATTTGGTAAGGGATCTATGGCTGGGTGCCCTTCCTAATGCCAACCACTCCAAGAGTGTAGTGGGTGCCTTTTAAGTACCATTGACCTGACACCGGCATAGGCCATGAATAGTCTCACTTGGCTTGATAGGTCAACACAAGCATAGTATATTGCCAAGGGCCTTGGCCACCTGCTACCATGAGGCTCAACACTTGAATAGTGTTTTTTATGTGCCAGCCAGACAGCAATGGCATCGGCCTTCTCTCTCAGAGAGAAAAGTAGATAGTACAATGCCCACAAACAACATGGTAGTAAGACATGAGCTTTGAATGTAGAGGACCTGTGAAGACTTGAAGAGAGTAATGTGAACATGCTCCACCAGATGTGCAAAGTCAGTGTGCATGAAAGAGTACAAATGTGTTGAGAGAAAAACTGGTCATAAGAGGAATCAGATGTAGTTAGCTAGAGAGAATGTTGCATTGGTTTGGCTATATGTATGGATGAGGATAGTTGGTATGCAGTGCTTGAGAAGACCTGCCAAGCTATGTTAGTATGGCACGATTCATGTTCTGAAAGCATGTGTCTATACACAACTGAGGTTGTGGAAGCATATCTATGCATACAACTGGGTTCCATACCCCAGTGTCCCTGTCATTTAATTCTACTCCCTCATCTCCCAGTCAATCAATAGCTCCATCACACTCCTACCTACTGTATTATTCTACTAAAGTAAGTAATGAAATCAGAACCTGTAACCATAACACATG
The DNA here is from genome assembly GCF_001194135.2 of Octopus bimaculoides. Lineage (NCBI taxonomy): Eukaryota > Metazoa > Mollusca > Cephalopoda > Octopoda > Octopodidae > Octopus > Octopus bimaculoides. The sequence continues at coordinate 20,947,060 of NC_068981.1, forward strand.
TCATTCACCATTTCTATACTGTCAATCATCATTCCTCCTTTCTGAACTAATTCTAATTGAAATTCTTCCATCATTCTTACTGTTGTCCTAACTCATATTTACCACCAATCACCCCCAGTCCTGTTCCCCACTCACTACATTCACCTCCTATATACATCACTCTATGTTTATATTTATCTCTCACTTCCCCTCCACTGCTGTAACCTTACCTACCCTGATGATTCTCCTGTCTTCATGCTCTCTTCTACACACTACCTTGGACATGCTACCATGATGGTATCTTCAGGTACTTCATCGCCATCATATCTACCTCACTCTGTGATACTGTTCACCAGACCCACTCATGTTAAAATGCAAAGTAGTCCCAAATCTTCCTGTAACAAACCTATTACACATTAATTTCTCAGCACTTGCATAAAGTGACCATTCTATGTTCTACTTAGGTGAGATGGTTTTTTAGTTTTGTGAATTTTAAGACAACCTCATGAGTGCTAGTGCCATGGAAAAAAGAAAAAGAAAAGAAAGCACTCAGTACACTCTGTAAAGTGGACAACATTAGGAAGGGCATTGGCCAAACAAATGATACCAAAACTGATGCTCGAGAGCAAGGCATGGTCATCTGACCCACAGGATCATGTCTAACCGTCAAACCTATGCAAGCATCAGAAAGAGATATGAAAGTAAAAATGACAGTGTGTGTGTCCCTGACTGGCATCGTGTGAAAGTTGTTAATAAACTTCACTATAAATACATATAGCTACACTGTATCCTTATATCTCTTCTATCCACTGGACTTACATTCTTTATTCTCACACATTCCAGTCATCCCTTCTGCTTGCAGTAGCATGTCACCTATAATTGAGTGGAAATTGTTCAATCTGTGCCCCACCATATCTTGATATTCCTTTCTCTCTACTTCCAAATCAAGATGCTTGAGTGTGTAAGGGTTAGAGGAGAAATTGCATCATATCTGTCAATATCCAATGACCCCTACCATTGCTCACTACCTTCACAATCGATCGCCTCTCTTAAGCCACCCTCCCATTGACATCTATTTGTCAATCTTTTTATTGCTATTCTTACAATCTATCACCCGTGTTCCCCCTTACTAGCTAACATTACTACCCTCCCCACTTTTTATAATGATGAATTGGGTGACCAAGTCAGCAATGGAGGTGGATGCTCTGAGAGCATAGCTGTAGGAATAAGAATAGGCTGGATAAAGTTCAGAGAGCTTCTACCTTTGCTGGTAACAAAGGGCCTCTGCTTCAAAGTGAAAAGCAGATTGTATAATATCTATGTGCAAACAGTCATGCTACACGGCAGTGAAACATGGGCTGTGACTGCAGAGAACATGAGGAGGTTTGAAAGAAATGAAGCTGGATGTGAAATGTCAGTGTGCATGTATGACAGAGTGTAAGCATTTTGACAGAAAAATTGAACATAAGAGGCATCAGATGTTGTGTGCAAGAGAGAAAACTGCACTGGTATGGTCATGTGACGCGTATGAACAAGGACAGCTGTGTAAAGAAGTTCTGATCTCTAACTGTGGAGGGAACCTGTGGAAGAGGTAGACTCAGGAAAATACGGGACTAGGTGGTGAAGCATGATCTTTGAATGTTGGGCCTCATGCAGGTGATGACAAGTACTCAAGACTATTGGCAACTTTCCATTTAAAAATCTCTTTTCGAGATACCTTTTTGGTTTGTATACTTCTGTCTTGAATGGAGATTTTCTAAAGGACTAGTTTCCGAGTTACAAAATCAGTGTTTGTAAGGCACTGTATTTTCTATATATTGCAAGTGAGGTTAAACTTCATCATTTACACTTCACTATACACCCAGAACCAACACAATGCATATATCAATACCACCACTACTGCACCCCTTCCAAACCTTAGACATCCCAACAGATCACAACATATGCACCAGCAATATATATATATGTATATAGAAATACACATATATATGACTACTTCATAAGTGCTGGGTGCTATAATTTAGTGGAATATGTGGCAGAGTGAGACTAAGGAAGTATTAGAATGATGTGGTGAAAACTGGCAACATGCAGTGCTGCAGAAGACTCAAGCCTATATCTGCTACCTTAACTCCGTTTCATGTATTTGCTGCTCATCTTCACTCCCTTTCACCTCCATGACTCAAATCCTTCCACCTCTCATCTCTGTGTAACCTGTGTTGGTTGTACCATCCTCCTCATCCCTCTGCTTCTCTCACCCTTTACTAAGCCCATATATAAGAGACTGTCAAATCATTCTCATTCCTCTATCACATTCTCCTATGTTTAGGCCTATGCATACGAGACTGTACTTAACCATCTGTACTCAGTATATGTGAATGGCAATTACTGTCAACCATCACTCCCCACCTCTGGGCCATTTCTACTGTAACCCATCACCTACTCTTGCCTTTCTCTACCTCTGCCATTGCTCATCATTCCCCTCCACAATGACTTTGCCTCTCCCATTATACACTTACTCTCTTTGCATTCTGACCTTTCTGCTGTCATTGCACCGTCTTTAGTCTTGTCCCCCCAAAGACCAATCAACCACTTTAGTAATGGTGACAAGAAAATACACCTAGTACATTCTGTACAGTGGTTGGTAATAGAAAGGGTATCCAGATGTTGAAACTAAGTTTTTCTTTTTATACTTCAATTACATCAGCACTGCATTTTTTATGCATTTTATCTAAAAACCGAATTAATATTAAATTTATTCTTTATTTATCTATGGCTATGAGGCTACAATATGCGATAAAGACACTGATCCTTTGATGCACAGTTTATCTGCTATGATGAGACATATCAGTTAGTGTGGACAAATAGTATCAGACATTACATGGTGATTTGAAAAGTGTTAAAGCATTTCAAGTAGCATGTTAGCTTGCAATCATGAGTGAAAATTGTCATTTACTGTCTAGATGAAATCCTCCAGCATGTACATACTGTAGGAGAACAAGAATCTCCTCTAAGGTTATTCTTTAGCAAATAAAACAAGATGGAAATTTCTATGTCAATGAATTATAGAAAAGAATCCAAAACTACATGTGATCATAATTCCATTCTATTATGTATCCAGTTGTACAATCAAGGTTTCTCTTAAGTTTATATTTTTAATGGCTTTGATCCATCAGGCAGACTATTGTAAACTGAGCATAATGCATGATCTAGCATGTTTTTAGATCTATTAAGATTAATTCTGTCAAAAAACAAATTAGTTTGATTTTGATTTTCCTTGCGACTGACTTCAAAGTTCATTTTTTTTTCAAGTCAAATGATATGCTCAAAAACAAGTTGATGAGAAGAATGGCTTCCCATCCCAAAGACCTGGTCCATGATGATGATGTGTATATGTCTATATGTGCATAAATATATATCTTATTTGTACAAAGCATTTTATTTAGTTTCTTTATTTTAGCACGTTTCACTGGCATTTATTATGTCACATACATTTGCTTTAAATGTGCAACACTGCCTTGTAAAAACACTTTCAGACCCACAAAAACGGAAGTTGATCAATACATACATTACAGTCCTGTTCTTTTTTATCTTAAGGACTATAGATTTCAAGTTCTAATCACAAGCTTCTTAAAGAGAGAGAAAAAAAGTGTTATATCAACTGATCATTCCTTAATTTTCTCAGTATCATTGTTTGCTTGCTTCTTCTCTTTCACTTTGTAACTGTTACTTGACAAATTTCACTGTTGTAATTTCATTGGGCTTTCTTAAAGAATAACAATAACTGAATGTAGGAACAAAAAACAACAAAGAAGAGAAAATGTTTTCTTTATTTCATAAAAGCATTGTTAGTCTAGCTCAGTTAAATTTTTTACTTGTGCTCTTATTTTTCAGCAAGTTGACTATAACTGTGATGGCCGGGAAATTTATCTTGAATGTCCTAAGGTACATTTTAAGGAATATAACATTATATTTACAGTTTGCATATGAAACAAATCACTTGAGGAAACAGTCAATCCTAAAGAATGATAAAAGTTTTGGATAAGATAATTATTGAAAATTGACCAAACATTTCAAAAACACCTGCACATTCTGATTGCTCCTAATAAATTTCACCAATGTGTAATGAAGACAGATCAATTATACAGTGATTGATGACTGGGTCACAGAAATGAGATCATTGGCATTAGATTTGAATTCTCACATTTACACCATACGAAGAAATACACTGTTCCTGTCTATGTTATGAGAATCCATTACTCAGTGATGTATTAAAAATAGTCAAATCTTTTATTCATGCTAAAATAATCTTAGCAACTACTCAGTGGTAGAAAACCAGTCACCAACAAAACAATATTTCTATGTCAATGAATTATAGAAAAGAATCCAAAACTACATGTGATCATAATTCAACTGAAAATCTAAAATCAAATGATTGATGAAAAAGCTGATTGGAAAGCTTGCCCATAATAATTAAAAATATAATTCATGCAGAAAAATTTGGTCATCTAGTGAATGTTTGCATGACCTCATTTCAAAACTATAACTTCAAAGACAAATCAATTGTAAAAATTACAGTTGCCGTGCTAATAGTTATATTAGTAGTATATATGAATCAAATGAAAATGAATTTAATTCTGTATCTACTAAAAATTTATATCAAGTAGTTAGGAATAAAATGCTACATTTCAGCACAAATCAATTTATAAATTAACTATAGTACTCGAGCTGTCACACAGAGATAAGTGTGTGTAATGATGCATATATTATTATCATTAGCACTTTGGCTTGTATGTATGAATATTTGATTTTTTTTTTTTCCAATTGGAGGCATTATTGAAATATGAGCATGAAGCAAGTTGCTAATGAGAATATGAGGATTTAAATAAAAATGCCACAATAACAGGAAAATTAAGTAAATTAAATTTATCACTCTCCAAATATATGTTTAATTACTTTTGGTATGTACATGTTGTAGTCAATGATTCACTCATTATTCTACACCATGTTAATTTCTACAAAAATGTTCTACCTAATATCACTCCATGCAAAAGCTACAAATGTACATAATAAGCATTACTATTTACATTCACTGCAAAAATTCCTGAAAAACAATATTTCTTGTATAGGCATTAGTGTTAGGAAAGGCATCCAGCTGTAGAAACTTTGCCAGATCAGATTGAGCCTGGTGCAGCCTACTGGCTCACCAGTCCTCAGTCAAACTGTCCAACCCATGCCAGCATGAAAAACGGATGTTAAACAATGATGAAGATGATGATGATATGAGGAGGCACCAACACGCCTTGGCATTCTAAAATTTCAATCAGTAATTTCAAGTTATTTCTGCTTTTATGTTCTGCTTAATCACAACATGCAACATCCATATTGTGAAGAATTATCTAAAGTTAAGTGTTGGAGCATGAGACAACAAGTCAATGGATTGGTCAGTTATTTGGTGGAATTTGTCATTTTCATGTATATTCTTATCACTGTTTGACAAAAAAAAAAAGTCTGTCAAACTCAGGCTAGAATAATGAAGAAATCTCTTATAAATGTAGCAATGTACAGCAAATCATCATAATTTATGAACATTAAAGTATTAGTTAAGCATTATGAGACAAAGAAAACAGCAGAAGGATCTTTCAAATCCAAAGAATTAAGTAGAGATGCTGTTGTAGCAAGTGGAGAAGCTGTTGGGTAATTTAGAAAACTTCAAACTGTTTCTCACGTTGAGCATTATGAGACAAAGAAGACAGCAGAATGAACTTTCAAATATAAAAATAAACAGAATGATTCCAGCTGGTGTCAAATGATTTGGAAAAATCTTATTAAGTGGAATAAATTAAACAGCTTCAGTTGCTTAAAAGAGTTATAAGAGAAAAAGTATATATACAAAGACACACAGTGTACTACATATATATTGAGTAAATTTGAATTAGATACCAGTTCCATTAGAACCTAATTTAAATAAATACAGAATTATCAGGTTTCCACCATTTAAACCTGTACTGCTAAATTTAAATGCATATAGTAATACAAATATTCCAGTCATAGGAAAATACCCATTAAATATTTAAATTAGAACTAAGCAATCACAAAACTTAAAAGCTAATGTAAATGATTCTGAAAGGGATTTCAATCTATTCAAGATTAAAAATATTTAAATATCCATGCACGATAATGTGGACAATGCAAATGATTCAAATATAAAAAGCAAAACCGACAATCTATGTACAAAGTATTCCAAAACATTTTTTTCATCTGGTTGAAGGCACTGTGTGTAAATACAAACCATAATTTGACTGTGTCCAGATAAAAAGCCAATATATTTTCAAAGGCCAAATTGGCGAAAGAAGATTTAGAACATCAAGTATCAAATGGTACATTAGAACTAACAGATTAAAGCTACTGAGCTGCCCCAATTTGGATATGTTATATGGATATTGAGCAGTAAAGTTTTGAATCTATGGTGATTTTAAAATCATTGCAAACATGCTGAATAAGATTCCCACTCAAAACCCAGGCATGATAAATTATTCCACAGCTTGAAAGGTGGGAAAAACTTCAGCATAGTCGATTTAACCCTTTCGTTACTAACCCGGCCATAGCCGGCCGAAAATTTTTTTGGTTCATAAGACTAACCCGGCCGTAGCCGGCCGAGCATATCCATTGTTATTTAAATGTATATTTGAACCCAAATTTCGTTAGTACATTCGTTCAAACACCTGATTTCACTTTGCAAACAGCTGAGTTATTGTCTCTGACATTATTTGGCGTGATATTTGAACTCAGTGAATTTTGGAAGATTTTTCCCCACATTTTTTGCGGCGTTAATTTTTTTCAACTTTGAAGATGGAGAGGAGTTTCATGCTATCAAGCAGTGATTCCGAATTTGAAGGTTTTTCAACAGAAGATATGGAGATATCGAGGAAAAGAA
>NC_068981.1:20954078-20965714 GCF_001194135.2 Octopus bimaculoides
TGAGGAAACAGGGTCTACCCATAGTCTTTCTCAGGAAGTGAAACCTTTAGACTTCTTTTTCATGCTTGTTTGAAATGATTACTGCGGAAACAAACCGTTACGCAGAATGTAAACAAACCGGAAAAAAAAGATAGGTTGTGGTTTCTTGCAACTGTAGATGAAATACGGGCATTTTTTGCCATAAATATTATTATGGGTATTAGACAATTACCTAGAATAACAAATTACTGGAGCGATCAGGAACTTTTTGGTGATGAATATATTTCCAGTATTATGAACGAGTACGATTCGTGAAGCTGAACCAATATTTACATGTGAGAGACACTAGCAGCACCCCCCCCACCCAGTACGTGGAGAACTTAGAGACAAAAATTATACAATAGAATTGATTAAGAACCCTTTCTTTAATTATGTTCCAAATATCACATTAATATGTAGATAAATAAAAAATTACAGGTGTTTAATGAGACTAGTCTAAATTCATGATTATTTTAGAATTTAATTGAAACTCATGAGGGGTGTATTCTGGCCAGAAATATAGTAACGAAAGGGTTAAAAGACACATATTTACAGATCAAATTAAATAAAATAATCACAAAAATGACATAAGGCTTGAGATTCCACACACAAAAACGTGAATTTTTTTTTTTCTCCAAAGAAGTCAAATATCTTAGTTATACCATTAATTTAACTGGGAAAAGATTATTTAAGAAGGGCATTGATGCTATTAGAAAATTTTCAATTCCAAAAAATGTAAATGAGGTATTACTATTTGTTTTACTCATAAAAAACTTGGCAAATCTTACAGTACTCTTGTATAATTTAACAAAAAAAAAAAAAAAAAAAAAAAAAAAAAAAAAAAAAAAAAATGACTAGATGATTATCGATGTAAAACAGTAAGTATCCTATGTAAGACAGTAAGAAAGACACTTAAGTTGACTTTTGAATTCCTTTAGAAATATGAGATTTTAAAATTTCTATCTCAAGGGTTTTATTTTCCATATTATCTCTTTCCATCTAAGTGTTATGCTTAAATGTTTAACAGTTGTTCAAGAAATACCGTAGTTTTACTTTCAAGATCAATTTCAAACTAATTTAGCAATAGTTTCATGAAGGTACAGTATGAATTTTAATTAGGTATCATACATCACTATAAAGTTTACAGAGTAATTGAAAGAAAAAGCTAGCTAGATGTTTATATGCAATGTGTCTTTCCAGCCTCCTATTCCATCTCACCCACTCATGCAACTTCTTTTAATGATCTACTTGATTTCCTCCCCATCAACAAGCTGTCATACATATATGTAGGGGTGTATAATGAGTACATATACATGTACAGTGGTTTTTTTAAAGATCTCTTAGTGCCTAAATGAACTAGTGGTACAATGAAAGGTAGGTCTGGAGAGATTGGAGAAATGCTAGAGTGACAGTGCAGAACATGTACAGTGCGCAAAAAGATGGAGGGGAACCTAAGCCAAATTCCTCATGGGCAAGGAACAAAGGTAATAAATTCTTTTGGGTAGGTAGTAATGAGGATGTGGGTTGGGAAGGCATACTATTGGCAGAGAGATGTATGATAGGAAAGTGAAATTCAACTAGTCTTGGTTAATGTGACCGTGACATTTATTTTGTATATGTTTCACAATCTGGACAGGCAGATAAACAGAACTGTTTCTATGAGGTTCTCATGCTTGTTAACTTGATGACAAATGATGATGGTAACATGGCTGGTAACTTCAACAGACATGTTTAACATGATATACATGGAAGTTTTAGCTTTGGCTCAAGGAACAAAGAGGGAAAAAGTTACTAAAGTTCTGTGGCTCTAATGACTTGATAATCTGCAACACTAACTTTAGGCAATCAGCCAGCCAGGTAGACTTCATCCTCTCTAGGAAATGAGACAAAGAGATGGTTGTGAGGTTGAAGTCTTTCTCTGTTGAAAAATATATAACCTAACATCAATTTGTGGTTAGTGACTTTAGGTTTAGAGCTAAGGACTAAGAAGCAGAAATCAATTTGGAAGTGGCAGATATCGAAGCTCAAAGATTTAGCATACAGTCAGAAATTTAGTAGTAGTTGATAGAGAGTAAGGAGATAGAAACTTACAGCATAGAGGACAACTGGAAGTTCTTATGGGGCAACCAGCTGAGGGCCACATACCAATTTGTGATTAGTGCAAGGTCCCAGCCAGATCTTGAAAGTGACGTGGTGGTGGAACAGTGAGGTAGACAGAGCTATAACAACAAAGACTGAAAGAATTGGGACAGCACAGAATAATAGCAGGTAGCTAGAAGGTTTACATAGCAAAGAGAAAAGTGGAACATGAGAGGTTTGTCAATGTTCTATGACATGAAGATCAAAGGCAGTGTACCAGAGAAAACCATGAGGATGAGAAGTATGTATGAATGGATAATAGTACACTTACTCTTAGTGTTTCTGACAATAAAGGAACATAAAAGTACAACTAAGAAAGATTATTAAATGTGGAGAATGCATGGAAGAAAGAAGGCCTTCACTGCATGGATCCAACAAAGGAATAGGCCAATCTAGACAACAGTATGATAAAGCAAAGATATGAAGGCAGAGAAAGCTCCTAATCTATCAGCGCTGAGATGCTTAAAATATCTGGAGGAGTCGAAAATAGTCATCTGCATAGTCAGGCTGTACAAGGTGTCATACCTAATGAATAATGTAGGAGAATCATAGTCAACTGTTACAATGGCAAAGAGGTTGCTTTAAAGGAGTAGTTACAGGGATATTAAATTGTTGGATTAGGTCATGAAAGTTAACGAAAAGTTAGAGTTCAACTGATTTAAGAGAGTATTAGCATAGATGGGATGCTGTTCGGGTTAGTTCTAGTACTATTGATGGCATTTTGTTTCTAGTGAGTCAACTGAAGGAAAAGTACTTTATTTGATGGCATATAAGTCACACCTAATCCTACACGTGAAGTTGTACATAGATGATGTGCACTAAAACCTTTCTTTCCTGAATATGTGCTGCTGGGAGTGTGTTTTGTATGCCACCAAATACAATATTTAGCTAAGAGTAAGACTAAAAGTAGTATTTGTCAATACTACATTCAGTGATCTGGTGGGCATTGAGGAAGCTGGGAGAAGATGAATGACCATGCAAATCAGATACATAAGTAATGCAGTGGAATCAAGGACAGGCTAACAGAGAAAGCAGATTTTGTATGTGGTAGATGTGCAAAAACAAGAAACACTACGAGTGTATGGGAAATATATGCTCTCAATTACCCAAGAAAGTCCCTAATGGTAGTAGAATTTTTGTTACATAGGTGACATAATTAGTGGCAGTAAAGGATGTTCTGAAAATATGGCAGCTAGAGAAAGTCCAAGGAGCTACAACCTTTGTTGGTAACAAAAGGTTTCTCTCAGTGTGAAAAGCAAACTGTATGATGTCTCTGTACTGACTGAAATGCTACATAGTAGTGAGACAGGGATCCTGGATGCAGAGGAGTTGCAAAGACTAGATGGAGATGAAGCAAGCATGCTCTACTAGATGTGCAAGACTGTTAGTTGGATAGCTGTTTAAAGAAGTGCTAATTACTTTTAGAAGATGGAATCTGTGAAAGGAGATTCAAATCTATAACTGCTTAGACTCTTGCAACCATTAACCCTACTCATCATCTCCCTATCATTCAATCCCTCCATCACTCTCCTGTCTACTGTAAGTAATGAAATTAGAATATACGAATCATTTCATATTGCCATTTCTACACCACCACCAATCACTCATTCTCCTCTGAGTTACTCTCAACAGTCATCTAACATTCTTATCGACTCCACTCAGATTTACCATTAATCACCCTCATCCTTAATCACAATTCACTAAATTCACTTCCCATATATATCTGACCATCTCCACCCCATAATATCCATCTCTCACTCTCTCCTCACACTCCTGTAACTCTTGCTGATTTTCCTGTCTTCTATTTACCTTCTTGGACAGGTTATCTTGAGGTTATGTTCTGGCACCTCTCTCCGTTACATTTACTTCTATTTACCCCAACCAACCATATAACAAACCTGTTTCTACTCCTCCCATGATACATTAACTTCTCAACACATTGCATAAAATGACCACTCTATCTCTTTTACTCTCTCCCAGGCAAAGGGGCTCTTTAGTTTTGCAAGTTACAAGGCAACCCACTAGTGTTATCCTTACATCATATATCTTGCTAGTGCTGTTGCTACAATAAAATTCACCCAGTATACTCTGTAAAGTGTTTGGTAAATATCTTTGCTAAAGGACATGACAACCTCCCAAGCACTGGAATCATAAAAATGTATCCAGTACACTCTGTAAAAAGGCATCCAGCCATAGAAACTAAGCCAAGAATGAAATGTATGCAGGGGATATGGACCTCAGGCCTATTTACAAGGGTAGTTGAATAAGAGCTTACTAAAACCATGATGACCCATCCTACCCATGCTAGCATGAAGAGCAGATGTAAAAGATGACATATTGACATAAAGGAATTATATCACTGCCATCATCATCATCATCAAATGTTTTTTTTTCCATGCTGGCATGGAGTGGATAAAGTTACAGGAGTGTGAGGAAAGAGTGACAGATGGATATCATGGGGTAGAAGTGATCAGGTGTATATGAGAAGTGAGTGTAGTGAATTGTGATTAGGGACGGGGATAATTAATGGTAAATTTGAGTGGGAGGGTCAATAAGAATGATGGGAGTGTTATATGAGAGTAGCTCAGAGAAGATTAAGTGGTGATTGGTGATACAAAAATTGCAATATGCACACACAGAGAATAAATATAAATCCTTCATCCGCTTCAGTTTGAATGTATTTACATAGGTGGAATAATATCAAGTAAAACATGAGACCATATCAAGAATGGCTATTTTCTAACAACCCAATTGAAGCTTTGAATAAAGGGTGTGTATGTGTGGACAAAGTGGATATATATACAAAGAACTAAAAGTTAGGTTTACAAGAGAGGAAATAGTTGAAATTCCTGAGGGCATGAAATAGAGGATTACAAATATGAGAACTGGGGTGGTAATTGTTTGGCTACACTTTTTAAGATGTCTGTGTTTAATTTTCATATTTAAATCGATAGTTCTGAGGATTTAAAGATGATGTGCAGAATATAGCAATGGCAAAGGTGTCAAGAGGAGGAATTAATAGTCAAGAAGGGAAAATCTATGAAGTTTACAACAATAAATGGTAGAACCAATATTTGTGATACCTAAAATGAGAGATTACTGAAATGAAAAGAAATAGTAAATAATATAAAGTGTTTCAGAAGAAGAATTAAAGTGTTTTTTAATTTACTATGCCTGAATTTATTTAGAACACCACAGAGTGGACAAATATAAACAACCTCATCTCATAGTTATTCAGAAACTTAGTGTAAATAAGTAGTTTGTGAGAAGTATGCAAACCATGTACAGAAATGCTGACAGCAAAGTGACGGTTAGAAATGAGTTCAGTAAATATAATGTACAAGCAAATATCCATAAAAGCTTTATTCTTTAGTCAACTCCTGTTTATCATACTTTTGTTGGTTAAATCAGAAGAATTCAGCACTCGCTGCCCATGGGAATTCTTGTATGATGATGACCTAATTCTCAAAGTAAAATCAATCAATGAATAGAGGCAAAGTTCCAAACATGAAAGCAGAGTCTAGAAATGATGAGGTGTAAAAATAAATCCAGTAGAGACAAAAGGTTTAGTGAGAGAGATAGATAGATAGATAGATAGATAGAGAGAGAATTCTACTACCATCTGGAAAGTGGTCATGCCTTATATGCATAAAAGATATAGGCAGGTATTCTATATGAGCCTATTGTTGTGCACAAGAGATGCAATGGGATTGCAGGTGGGCTAACCGAGAACTTTATTGGCAGTAGATGCACAAGAGTAGTTAGCAATAAGAGCATTAGTAAAATTATTTTTTTTAAATGATCAGAAGGCTTCCTAGAAGTATTTGACAGCTTCTAGAAGACCTTATCAGCAATGGCAGTGGATGTAGGAAAAAAAAAAAATCAGTGTACATTTTCTAACAAACTAATTGTCTTTCTAGGTGGAAGTCAGTGAATATTTGTAAATGAAGTGTGATATTGGATGGAAATGAAACATAGGCAGAAGATATGTGAAAGCTGGAAAAATACAAGCTGAACATGTTCCAAAGGATGCACAAATGAACTGTGAGAGAAATGGGGTATAAGTATTATCTCTTATGAGCAAGAGAGAAGACTAAGTAGTACAGACATGCAAAAGATATGAAGGATAAGCAAAGAAGTACTAAACAACCCTAACAGAAGAAACCTGTGGAAGATGAAGATATGGGAAGAATTGGTGAAAGCTAAGCTTCACAAAGAGCAAAGAAGTGCAATGAATTAGTGAGACACTGTACTGGAGAAGACCTGCTCAACCCATGCAAGCATGGAAAAACAGAAGTAAACTGATGATGAACAGAATGAGATGTAATCATCATCATCGTTTAATGTCCGTTTTCCCTGCTGGCATGGGTTGGATAGTTTGACTGAGGTCTGGAGAGCCAGTGGCTGCACCAGGCACCAATCTGATCTGGCAATGTTTCTACAGCTGGATGCCCTTCCTAACGCTAACCACACCGAGAGTGTAGTGGGTACTTTTTACATGCCACCGGCACAGGAGCCAGTCAGGTGGGCTTGGCATTGATCATGTTCGGATAGTACTTTTTACATGCCACTGGCACGGGGGGCAGTCAGGCAGTCCTGGCATTGATCATGTTCAGATAGTGCTTTTTATGTGCCACCAACATGGGGGATAGTCAGATGGTCCTGGCATCAATCATGCTCGGATAGTGCTTTTTAAATGCTACTGGCATGAGAGCCAATCAGGGGACTCTGGCATTGACCACGTTTGGATGATGCATTTTATGTGCCACCAGAATGGGGGCCAGTCAGAGGGCACTGGCCGCAGCTACGATTTTGGTTTTACTTGACTCAACAGGTTTTCTCAAGCATATCATATCGCCCGATGCATTGGGGGGGAAGGGGTATCTTAAATGGGCTGGACATGCAACACTGGCATCGGCCATGGTTGCGATCTCACTTTAGTTGCCATGTCTTCTCAATCACATCTTATCTCCAAAGGTCTCGGTAATGTTTTTATTAATTAGGAAGTGCAAGTTGAAGTGGTCAAACAGTCAAGACAAAAGGATATAGTGGGAGTGGGGCATGGTGGGGGAGAAAGGATATAAGAAATCCTGAACAAAGTGTTGTACTTTTATCAAATTTACTTGGTTATAAAGGTAGAGAAAAAAAAAAAAAAAAAGAAGAGTTAATGGTGGAATGCCAATTTGGAAAATAGCCAGGTAGTTTAGTAGTTCACAGCAGTGAGCTTGACTTCTATAAAAGAGCAGCTAATGCAAACAGTGGAATTGATGGAATATTTTTTCAAAACTGTTTTTACAATCAATTTTCTCTATGATTGAAATAATTTAATTTTTTCTACAAATATTTATATTTACATGGATTAAGAACTGTTTTACAATGATATGCACTCACCCTTGATTCTATGCATAGGTAATTGATTGGATGTCTTAATTCTAAAGTACCTAATTACAGCATTAAATATATTTCCCACTGACAAAGCTAATTAGTATCCTAGATGTGTTTCACTATATTGCCGAAATCAGCAAGAGCACAATCCACTTTTCTCAAACTAAAACAAAATTTATATTTCAGCTAAACCAATTGAGTACTAATGACATATCTGAGATCATAAAACCAAGTCTGTAGCAGCTGTGAACATGTGTAACCTAGAAACTGTTACACATTGTATTGAATTTTGCTTACTATCAAAACTACAAATTTAAACTGATAAATTTAAAAAGAAATGATGAATGAATAAATCAAGGGGCAGGGATCACTAAGATTTAGCAGGAAAAGTGGAGGCGCAATGGCCCAGTGGTTAGGGCAGCGGACTCGCGGTTTCGATTCCCAGACCGGGCGTTGTGAGTGTTTACTGAGCAAAAACACCTAAAGCTCCACGAGGCTCCGGCAGGGGATGGTGGCGAACCCTGCTGTACTCTTTCACCACAACTTTCTCTCACCCTTACTTCCTGTTTCTGTTGTGCCTGTAATTCAAAGGATCAGCCTTGTCACACTGTGTCACGCTGAATCTCCCCGAGAACTGTTAAGGGTACACGTGTCTGTGGAGTGCTCAGCCACTTGCACGTTAATTTCACGAGCAGGTGTTCCGTTGATTGGATCGACTAGAACCCTCGACGTCATAAGTGACGGAGTGCCAACAACACAGCAGGAAAAGGGCTGCAATAATGGCTGGAAATAGTGCATTTTGAAATATTTACTCCAAACATCTTAAGTCATTTACAACACCCTGTCTAGTATCTGGATATAATGACCACACATATGTTCTATTACTTTTAATGTTTATATCTGTAACCAGTGTTAAAGATGTAAACATTATAAGTATGGCTGTGTGGGGAAAGAGGTTTGTATCACAACTACATGGTTTCAGGTTCAGTCCCACAGTATGGTACCTTGCACAAGTGTCTTCTACTATAATGATTTTGAAAGCCCTATCTAAGTGCTGCTCATGATTAAGGAGGAGTGTAGTATGGATGACATTTTGATATGAGTAGCATTTGCACTTTCTTGCTGTTGAAAAAGACTGGTATATTCCTATTGGAGGATGCTTTGAGGTCTTTATTTATGAAGGCAGTTTAAGTTTAGCATGTGGTGCCTAGATTGTAAGTAGATATTACATGGTTGGAGAATGTTAGGAAGGAATGAGAGTTGCCAGTGCTATGAATTTGGACATCTAAGACACACACACAGACACATCTTACTTGTTACACTATTAAGCCTTGCCCCTCCTTCACAGATTATATATATATATATATATATATATATATATATATATATATATATATATATTTATTTGATTATGGCTCATGAGTAAATGGGGGAATAAATAGCAAATCAGCCATTTGGAGGAAATTATAACAATGTATAAACATAGAAAACCATTCACATCTTTATTCCAGATGTAGGAAATGGACACAAGCCAATCTGAGTGTCACTGGAAAATCCTCCTCTACTTTTCTTTTTAGGTTCAAAATTTTAGACATACTGTTTATTGTACCAGCAATAAACAATAGGTCAAGTGAGCTTGCAGAAATTCCACAGTGTAGATGAGTGGATGTTGTGTGCAAGAGTTAAGATGGACAGGTACCTCAGTCAAACTCCTCACTGGTGTATAACTTCTGTATAAGACAGTTCAAGAAATGACGAGGGATCAAGACTCAGAGTTCTGTGATACAAATGATCTCATGATATGCAACACAAACTTCAGGTAACTATCCAGCGGGTAAAAATCCAGATAGCTTTTACTCTCACTAGAAAGCAAGACAAATGCTTAATGATAAATGCCAAATTTTTCCCAGCTGATGAATGTACCTCCCAATGTAGACTGGTGGTTAGTAACTTCAAAATAAGGATTGCTCAACTTCAGAAACAAAATACAATTTGGAGGAGGCAAAAGAGGCATGTAACAGAGCAAATCTGGCAGTTTTTATGGGCAATATGCTGGAAGTTACAGATCAGAACTGTGGTTAGTGCATGGTCCCAGCCAGATGCAAGTTACATGCTTGTAGAACAGTGACAATAACAAAGAGACAGGTTTGGAAAAACTACAAGAGAGCAGGCAGCAGAGGAAAAAATGGCCCAATTACTAAAAAAGAAGTGAAATATTAGGTATACACAGCAAAAGGAAATTGAGATGTTGAGGAGAAGTGTATATGGAATGATATGGGTACACGTGATCCCCCTCACTCACACACACACACAGATAAGAAAGAGGCACAAAGTGCAATGACGGGAGGCTGCTGAATATAAAGAATGCATGGGAGAGAGTGCCACACTATATAGATAGAACAGAGGCCCCAGCCATCCAAGTTAATAGCAGTATGGTAGACACAGAAATAAAGAATATGAAGGTAGGGAAAGCAGCTCCGCCACCAGGGATAGTTGCCGTCATTCTTAAGATATCTGGCCAAGTAGGGTAGAGGATAATCACTGAAATAATAAATCAAGTAATACAGGAAGGCACTGCTTCTCCTTATCAACCCCCTCATCCTTTATCCTCACCACTTTAATTTTTAACTAATTCCCTGACACTACCATTCCCTTCCTCTCTCATTCATTGTCAAATGTTACAAGGGTAAAGGAGATGCCCCAGAGCAGTAGTTCCCAACCTGTGGTCTGCAGACCCCTGGTAGTCTGCAAAGGTAGTACTGGGGGTCAGTGAACTAAATTCAAAATTTTATATATATATGCATAAGGATAAGCATATTAAAAGGGGTCCTTGGTAGTGAAAAGGTTGGGAACCACTGCCCTAGAGAAAGGTAACTAAAGAGGAATCAAATTGTTGAACCAGGAAAGTTACAGAAAGGGTTGCAAAACTAAATAAGGAGAGGATTAGTCGAGATGAGATGCAGTTTGGCTTTGTCCAAGGAAGAGGCACCATTGATGCTATAGTCCTTATGAAACAATGGCAAAAGGAATACATGACTTGGAATATACCACTAAACCTGGATCTAGGGATGGTTCTTGATAAGATCTCTCAAACTGATTTGGTAGTCACTAAGAAAACTAAGAAAAGATGAGAGGTTTGTGATGGCCATACAAGCTATGTATGAAAGGACAGTTACCAAGGTGAGAATCAAGTTCAGGGATAAGTTGAGCATACAGTTGGGGGTACATGCTTCACTGGATGCACAATTTTAGTGTGCATGAATAACAAAGTATAAATGAACTGTGAGACAAACTGGATCTAAGAAGAATCAGATATAATTTGCAAGAGAGGAGACTGTGCTGATATGGGCATGCAATATGAACAGAGGATGAAAGTTGCATAAGCAATTGCTGAAGAGGGAGACCAAAGACTTGGAATGAGGTGGTAAAAAATAATCTTAAGGTGTTACATTTGATGAAAGAAATGACTGAAGACTGATAACAGACAATATATGATGCTGCAGAAGACTGACCTCCTATGCAAACTTAGTGCATGCACCCCACTGTTACCTACTGCATTTTTTGTAGATGCTTTCCTACTAAACTACTGCCCATATTATATCATCACATCCCACTAATATCTATTCTAACTGCTCTGCCAGTTCTATACACTCTCTTCTCTACCCACTGTGCAATGACACCTATAACTGAGAAAAGAGTACTTGATTTGTGTGTACTGTATCATGAGAGTTGCCTGGATAGGAATTGCACCAGGGCAACATTTACCTGCCCTCTCTGACTCCGCTATCACCATGCACTGTTACTTCAAGATTATATCCTGGCCTTTTATCATTATCCTATCACTTCTCCACACCACTCAATCAACCTTAACACAAAGTGATACTGCTTCTCCTCAACCATCTCATTCTTAATCTTCACCACTTTATATATATATATATATAATTATATATAAAGGGCATTAACTGTGTATCAATGCCTCACGGTATCGAGGGACTAAATAAGTAAAAAAAACTACCAAAAATAAGTAACATATTTACCGAAAGCGAGGGAATATGTTACTTATTTTTGGTAGTTTTTTTACTTATTTAGTCCCT
>NC_068981.1:20968640-20970302 GCF_001194135.2 Octopus bimaculoides
CGTTGTATGATGCTATATCCCCTTCTATTTCGTTAAATGCTTCAAGTAACTTGTCTCTAAGTCTCTGTCCGTTTGCAGGGTCTTTAAGCTTCCACACCCTTCTCCTCCAAGCCTGTCTAATTCTGGGCACTCATTTTGCCTTGATCCCAAAGTCGCTAACTACTAATCTATGTTGTGGGGTACATTCTTCGCCAGGGTAGGTTTTGGCATTTATAAGCCACCCTCTTTCCCTATTTCTGGCGAGGATGTAGTCGATTTGGCTAGAGTATCTGCCGATGTATGTATGTATCAGGGTTTTCCGAAAATCTACCAGGACTGTTAAACAGAAAATTCTATTTTACAAAACCATTATTTCGCTTAAAGAACCGCCCACCTATAATAAACGCCCATGGATGGTAATATGGAAGTAAAATATTTCACCTAGGAAAAACAAAGATATTTTCAAAAACCATATTTATTTCATACAATTCCATTGAACTTCTATTGTTGCAGTTATCAGATTGAAACAGCCTAAAAAGAAGTAGCATATTAAAAAATATTCTGCAGTTAAAAATGGATCTATTAGGAAATATTGAAAATTAAACTGTTGAAAACATGAGTAGAAGCCTTGTATGAACAAATAATGTCCTTGGGCATTTATAGTAGAATAATAACCGAATAGTTTCAAGTTAAATATCATGAATTTCTTCATTTGTTGCTTGGCCATAATTCACAGCAGAGCAAATTTCACTTACTTGTATCTCATCTTCTTATTCAATTTTGTAATTATGTGCATCTGGTGCATTTACTGCAAGGCCAGACAAAACAGCATGTAAGCGTGAGTTTAAGGGGGTTATGTTCTACAGTCTGTCCACAAGGAGCAATTCCAAAACATTCAAAAGAACACTTTATAGTTTCTTTATTTAAAGTGGCAACAGCTTGGGTCACAAAATTCACTATCTCTTGATAAGAAGGTTTTTGCAATATCCTTTATTTGTATACTCCTTTTTGCCATTTGAAAACCAATTCCCCCATTCAGCGTGAAAGGCTGTCTTGAAAGGTTCAATAACTGATACATCTAATGGCTGCAAATAAGATGTTTTCGGAGTTATAAGTTTGAGAATTGTATTCCTACATTTGAACACTTCTAGGAGCTCTGTTTTCTTGTGCAGTGAGCATTCATCCATGAATAGCACTGAGTTTTGAGCATGGAACAGTTGTGCTGTTCTCTGCCCAAACACTTTGTCAGCCTACAGCTGCATGAGTGATTGATCCCATTGATCTTTTGTTGGAGACTGTTAAGTAAATATTCTTTGGGACCTTGATTTTAGGCATATTTTTCAATCCTTTAACCCTTTCGTTACTATATTTCTGACCAAAATACACCCCTCATGAGTTTCAATTAAATTCTAAAATAATCATGAATTTAGACTAGTCTCATTAAACACCTGTAACTTTTTTATTTATCAACATATTAATGTGATATTTGGAACATAATTAAAGAAAGGGTTCTTAATCAATTCTATTGCATAATTTTTGTCTCTGGGGTACTGCTAGTGTCTCTCACATGTAAATATTGGTTCAGCTTCACAAATTGTACTCGTTCATAATACTGGAAATATAGTCATCGCCAAAAGGTTCCTGATCGCTCCAGTAATTTGTTATTCTGGGTAACTGTCTAAT
>NC_068981.1:20970623-20974950 GCF_001194135.2 Octopus bimaculoides
TTCTTCGATATCTCCATATCTTCTGTTGAAAAACTTTCAAATTTGGAATCACTGCTTGATAGCATGAAACTCCTCTCCATCTTCAAAGTTGAAAAAAATTAACGCCACAAAAAATGTGGAAAAAATCTTCCAAAATTCACTGAGTTCAAATATCACGCCAAACAATGTCGGATACAATAACTCAACTGTTTGCAAAGTGAAACCAGGTGTTTTAACGAATGTACTAACGATATTTGGGTTCAAATATACATTTAAATAACAATGGGTACGCTCGGCCGGCTAAGTCTTATGAACCAAAAAAATTTTCAGCTGGCTACGGCCGGGTTAGTAACGAAAGGGTTAAGGATAATAATTGTTTTCAACACCTTTCTTGCAGCATTAACACACAACACAGCAGTAAAACGATCTTTGGTAGCACCACAGTGGCTAGCATCTACATTTTTATTGCCTGAAAAATCTATGGTTGTTGAACTCAACATGTCAATGTATACAGGTGTTTCATCCATATTATAAATCTGGTCAGCATCCTTATCTGCTGTTAATACTGGAATGCTATCTAGAGAGTCACTGGCGATTTGCGCCTTTTCTCCAAGTGTTATGTTGTTTGCTTGACCAACATATGTAATCTTTCTCACAGTCAGTTGATTCCGATTCATGAAATTGAAAATCCATTTATCAGAACAGTTAAAGCTGTTCATTCCAATTCCAAACCTCTTTACCAATTCAAAAGTATATTCCTGTAAACGGCGATAATTTACAATTATATTGTTTGCACGCTGAACAATCCACTCTAAGAACTCAATCTCTAGATCTCTATGTGCTGGTCTACTATCTGCAATTGATCTGTGCCTCCTCTTGTCTGACATATTGATTAACTCAGTTTCTTTTGTGCACCATTCTCTCAATTGTTTTCTACCAATACCTAAGTCTCTTGAGGCAGCAGATAACTTGTCAGAATGCTCTTTTACTCGTTTAATAGCACTCAATTTTTCACTAATGGGATACGACCGCTGAACACGTTTTGAGATATTTTCTGTCAACTCTATTATTAGGAATAAAAATCCTTTGAACTAAGTCTTAAGACTTAGAGCAAATGAACGTCTAAACAGAATGCAAATAAGAACACTAACTCTGTTTCAACTTTTAACCACAAATGACTGCCCATGGGCAATCTAATGGATGGGTGGATTTTCGGAAAACCCCGGTATATATATATATATATATATGCATATATACATATATGAATATACATGTATACATATATACATGTGTATATATGTGTATATATATATATATATATATATATACATACACAAACACACACTCAGAGAAGTTCAACTCAGGCAAACTATGATTGGTTTATACATATACAGATTTAACATGATAGAATTGTCTAAAACATATATTAATACATTCAGAATATAAAGATAGGGAAATATAAAAATATGCAAGGACAAATAAATATACTGTTTGAATGAACTCTAGAAATGATCATCGGAATACTTTATTTCTTTTAAATATGGTACCAAAAAACTATTTTTCAACATCCATTACTATCTCCATTCCATAATTTATTTTGAATTTTCAAAAGAAATGTCTTTCTATGTTTCATTATTCTTATCTATATTTTTATCTATACTCTATTATATTTATATATCTATATATTAATTGCCCTTACATAGTGTAAGCTATGGACACATAAGAGGTGCAGCAATATCAAAGGAAGGCTAACTGGGAACATAGTTTTTGTATGTGGCAAATGCTCAGGAGTAATTAACACTGAAAATGTGCAGAGAATAGCTTGTCACATTCCAGGGAGAAAAACTAGACATAGTTGATAGCTTCTGTTACCTAGGTGACCAAGTCAGTAGCAGGGGTGGATGCTCTGAAAGTGCAACTACTAGAATAAGAATAACCTGTGCAAAGTTCAGAGAGCTCTTACCTCTGCTGGTGACAAAGGGCCTCTCACTCAGATTAAAATGTAGACTGTATGAGGCATGTGTACGAACAGCCATGCTACATGGCAGTGAAACATGGGCTGTTAACTGTTGAGGACATGCGTAAGATTGAAGGGAATGAAGCCAGTATGCTCCGCTGGATGTGTAATACCAGTGTGCATACACGACAGAGTGTAAGCGCCCTGAGAGAAAAGTTGGACTTATGAAGCATCAGATGCAGTGTGCAAGAGAGATGACTGCGCTGTTATGGTCATGTGTTGCGAATGGATGAGGACAGCTGTGTGAAAAAGTGTCACACCCTAGCAGTTGAGGGAACCTGTGGAAAAGGTAGACCCAGGATGAGGTGGTGAAGCACGACCTTCGAACATTGAGCCTCACTGAGGTAATGATCAGTGACCGAGACATTTGGAGATATGCTGTGATTGAGAAGACTTGGCAAGCCAACTGAGACCATAACCCATGGCCTATGCCAGTGGTGTATAATCAGACCACTTATGAGTACCTTTCATTCATTGGACAATAAACTATGCTTGTGAAGACCTGTTAAGGCAAATCAAATCAAAATCGTTGACATGGCCGATGACAGCACCACCTGATTGGCACCGGTGTCAGTGCAATGTTAGAAGCACCATCCAAGCATGATTGCTGCAAGGGCTGCTGCCTGGCTCCTGTGCCGGTGGCATGTAAAAAGGATCATTTGAGCGTGATCGTTGCCAGAGTCACCTTACTGGATCCTGTGCTGGTGACATGTGAAAAACCACACTTGAGCGTGGTCTTTGCCAGTGCCGCAGACTGGCATGTAAAAAACACCATTTGAGCATGGTCGTTGCCAGTACCACTTGGCCCTCGTGCTGGTGGCATGTAAAACACACCCACTACACTCTCGGAGTGGTTGGTGTTAGGAAGGGCATCCAGCTGTAGAGACTTTGCCAGATCAGATTGGAGCCTGGTGCGGCCTTCTGGCTTGCCAGTCCTCAGTCAAACCGTCCAACCCATGAAAACATGGAAAGCAGACATTTAACGGCAATGATGTGTATATATATGTCTATCCTTTTCCAAATAAGTTTTATATATATACATATTCATACATCATCGACGATGATGTATGAATATGTATATATAAAACCTACTTGGAAAAGGATGCGTGGCGTTCAATCATATAATGATATAAATAATATATATACATGTAATTCTGATGTGACTCTCTATTCTTCCTATTACACTTTTGTTTTTTCTCTCTTTGTTTCTCTTATTCTTTTACCTCCTCTTCTTCCACTATTCTATCTATCCTCTTACTCTTTTGTTTTCTCCCTTCCTTTCACTTATTCTTTTGCTTCCTCATCTCCCACTATAGTGTACCAGCCCACTTCCTCCAAGATGTATGTGGAACCTTTTATAACTGTGAATGGTCAAAAGTTGAGACTGTACCTAGATTTACTTATTTAGGAAGTACCTTGAGCACTGCTGGTCTTGATGATGAAATTTCATACAGAATCAGCAGGGCTAGTAGTGCTTTTGGTAGGCTTGATGGGCGTCTGTGGAAACAACATATCTTCGCAAATTAAAGTTAAGGTATATAACACATGCGTCCTCCCATCTTTGCTATATGGAAGTGAGGCATGGGTTGTTTACCGTAGGCAGGTAAGGCAATTGGAATGATTTCATCAATACTGTCTGAGAAAAATTTGGGGGAGAAACTGGAAAATGGCCATAAGTAATGTGGAGGTGCTTCAGAGGAATGTCAGTAGAAGTATAGAGTCAATGATTTTGCAAGTTTGAGGTTGGGGGGACATTTGGTAAGGATAAGTGATGAGCGACTGCCCAAGCAGCTATTGTATGGTGAGCTGAAAGATGGCAGGAGACCAGTACATAAGCCTAAACGAAAGTTTAAGGATTGCTTTAAAAACGATCTAATACAGACAGGAATTGTAGCTGGTAGTTGGGAGAGGGAGGCACAAGACCGTGATGGACGGAGGAAGATGGTGCATGGTGGTTGTTCGCGAGAGTGAAGTATGAGAGAATTGGGAGGGGGCTTAGAAGGGTGGAACCTGTGAAAGTGATAGAGTTGCTTTTTATGTGTGTGGTTTACGGGCAAAGGTGTTTGAGTCTTGCAGGCCTGGTGAGCCATAAAAATTCTCACAGAAATCAACCCATGATAAACAATGATGTGGCTATTAAAATTCACAACAGAACATGTGTAAAATGTGGAAGGGCGTGCCTCTCAGTCGGAGGTCTAAAAAGACATGTTAAGAGAGTGCATATGGTGGTACCTGTTTCTCCTGCCAGCCAGCACAGTTGTCTAGTATGTAATGTGTGTAAAAGCTTGGCTGGGCTTAAAAGTCATATAAGGGTATCACATGGCAACAATC
>NC_068981.1:20974960-20977543 GCF_001194135.2 Octopus bimaculoides
TATGTATATATGTATATATATGAATATATATCAAAAAGTGTATATATATATATATATATATATATATACACACACACACACTGGGAATCAGTGAAGAGGAAAACTGATTGTAACTATAGAAACGTACAAGATACATTAAAAACTGTTAAAAAACCAAAATAGAAATATATAAATGTATAGTGAAAGAAAGAAGGAATGAATAAAGGAAAGAAAATGGTATTAAAATGGCGTGGCTTATTGGTTTCAGACGGCGACAGACGATCTACAAAGTCTTTGAAATTTGAAGCTGAACATTTTGATCAGTTGGCAAATTCTGATTGAAAAAGAGGAAACACGTATATTAAGAAACGAAATAATTTTTGGTCAGCGACAGAGTACGGAATGATGCACAGAGAAACGTACACAAACGCTCGAGCGCACACACGGCCACACAAACCCAAACGCAAACACACACACACATCTCTTTCACTCTCACTCTCTTTCTCTCTCTAACCCTCCCTCTCTCTCCCTATATATATATATATGTTTGTGTGTGTGTGTGTGTGTGTGTGTGTGTATGTGTGTATAATTATATGTATACGTATAAGTATATATGTGTGTATGTATGTGTACGTACACGTATATATATATATATATATATATGTGTGTGTGTGTGTGTATATACATATATATGTGTGTGTGTGTGTGTGTGTGTATGCATGTATATAGATCGATAGATAGATAGAGATAGATAGATTGATAGAGAGAGAGAGAGAGACAGACAGACAGAGAGAGTGAGACAGAGACAAGGTATGTGCCAGAAGTTTTGCAACGTACTTTTGCTCCTTATATATATATATATATATATATATATATTAGTAGATTTCGAGGTGATGTACAGGTATTATATATCAGAAAAAATAATAAGGTACTCAGAGATCTGGATGGTTGTACATTTACAGATTTTTATTAATATGTCACACGTTTTTATAAATCATACATTAGTGCTTGCATCTACTCTAATAGATTCTTCATATATATATATATATATATATATATATATATCAATCATCATCATCGTTTAACGTCCGCTTTCCATGCTAGCATGGGTTGGACGATTTGACAGAGGACTGGTGAACCAGATGGCTACACCAGGCTCCAATCTGATTTGGAGCCATATATATATATATCTTTTATCCATTTACTGGTTTCAGCCCATGGCTGAGGTCATGCTGGTGCACCACCTATAGTTACTCAGGGTTGTTTCTGATATTGTTTTTGGTGAGGTAGCGAGTTGGATGGAGGGAGCAGAGCAGATGCTAAAAACTACAGGCCCATCTCGCTGACTTCACATGTTAGCAAGACAATGGAACGCATTGTCAGAAAAAGACTGATCACATTTCTAGAAGAATACATCCTTCTCACAAATACACAACATGGCTTATGTCCAGGGAGAAGCTGCCTCACACCATTGCTGCAGCACTTTGACTGGGTACTGAAGCAACAACTAAACCAGTCAGTTGTAGATGTGATATACCTGGACTTTTCCAAGGCTTTCGATAAGGTTGATCTGTCACAAGCTGCGAAACCTTGGTATTACCGGGAAACTGGGAGAGTGGCTGCATGATTTTCTGAAGGGCAGGAGTCAGACAGTTGTAGCCAATGGTGCTCACTCTGAAGTGACACCAATTCTCAGTGGAGTCCCACAGGGAAGGGTACTGGGGCCCCTACTATTTATTGTGGCCCTCTCAGACATGACCTCCGCAGTACAGTTAGCCAATTTGACCAGTTACGCTGACGACACAAAAGTATTGCAGGCAGTTAGGAACCCAGAGGACATCGTAAAACTGCAGAAAGACCTGAACAAAATCTACAAATGGGCTAACAAAAATAACACACAGTTCAATGCTATGAAATTTCAGGCACTCCACTATCAGTCCAACACCAGAATACACTGGACAAGAAGGTAATATGATCTGAGTCAGAGTCGGTGCATGACCTGGGGGTTCACATGAGCAATGATGCAACATTCCATGTGCATATTACCAAGTTGGCAACACTGTGCAGGCAAGTGGCTGGATGGATTGAGGACATTCAGAACAAGTAAAAGGGAAGCCCTGCTACCCCTATGGAAGACTTTCGTTCTCAGCTGCTTGGACTACTGCTCCCAACTATAGACCCCAGAGAGTGTGAAACAAACTGTTAAACACGAAGCAATCCAGTGCCAATACACAAAGAAGATTGATTCGATGCAAAAGATGGGCTACTGGGAGAGGCTAAAGGAGCTGAGTCTCTATTCCCTGGAGAGAAAATGAGAGTTATATAGAGATATATATTTGGAAGATCTTGGAGGGCTTAGCTCCCAATTGGAATTTACAGCTATACAAATCCTTGGACTGGACGGCACTAAAGACCCTGTCTTCCCCATCTAAAATAAGGACACAGTACTGCAATAGTCTGGGTTTTAAGGCAACCTTAGAGATCTACATGGTGTTGATGTGGAAGATTCCAAGGGTCGTCTGAACAGGTTTCTATCTGAACCCACATGTATACATATGTATGTATATATATATGTGTGTGTGTGTGTGTATATATATATACATA
>NC_068981.1:20978890-20983418 GCF_001194135.2 Octopus bimaculoides
AGCCATCATATGTATGGTTGGCGTTAGGAAGGGCATCCAGCTGTAGAAACACTGCCAAATCAGATTGGAGACTGGTGTAGCCATCTGGTTCACCAGTCCTCAGTCAAATCGTCCAACCCATGCTAGCATGGAAAGCGGACGTTAAACAATGATGATGATGATGATGATGATGATAATGATATATATATATATATATATATATGTACATATATATATGTATATATATATATATATGTGACAATTAGTTGGTTGCCATAACAAAACTCAGAGTTTCGGATGTCGGGGTGGAAGACTGCTCCGGCATCTCATCAGTTATTAAGACCAACAAAAGAGCTATGAGAATGAGCGTTAAATAAAGGGAAATTACCCGAACAGGGAGAAAGTAAGAATACTTGAAGAAGGTAAACCTATGCTCATAGAATCCGCGTACGTGCGCATGTACATACATACACACCCACACACACACCTATATGTATACATATATATGCATCCATACACATGTACATATCTGCACACACACACACACATATATATACCCATATGCACACAATTATGTTCATATACACGTCCCTATACGCACACGCACAAAAATGCAGGGTGAAAGGTAATGTACAGAGAAAATATATAAAAATACATAAAGCGATAAAATATATATAAAGATATGTAAGAAATGAAATGCTTGTACATGGACATAATATAAAAAGCAGGTTCTATCTGTGATCTTGGGGGGACCAAAAATGTAACAAATATTAAGCCATATGTGGACATGATCCAAAAAATTCAGTTCTTGAATTTAGACATGTAATGGGGTCTAAGCTGCTTTTCCAGATGAGCCATCTTTCCACATCACAAAGACTGTACTTTCCACTGCTGTTGGTGTAAGGCTTACACTTGGCTAAGATCTTCCAATGGATGTTATAGTCGACACCTTTTTCTTTTAAGGACCATAAATAACTGGATAATTTGGTAGTTTTTCTTTCCCCCCCAGTGTCTGAAGGTTAAGGTGTGATTGTTGAACCTGGCTTTGAAATTCCCCTCTGTGAGATCCACATATTTCTTTGATGATGATGATATTAGAAGGTTTGGGGGTGATGTACAGGAATTATATATTAGAAAAAATAATAAGGTACTCAGATATCTGGATGGTTGTACAAATCTGTAAATGTACAACCATCTAGATATCTGAGTACCTTATTATTTTTTCTAATATATATATATATATATACATATACGTGTATATATATATATATATACACACACACATACATATATATATATACATTTATGCATACATATATATACATACACATACATATACATACATATATATACAGACATATACATATATATATACAGCATCATCATTGTTTAACGTCCATTCTCCATACTGGCATGGGTTGGATGGTATGACTGGTGACTGGTAAGCCAGCAGGCCGCACCAGGCTCCAATCTGACCTGGCAGTTTTTCTACAGCTGGATGCCCTTCCTAACGCTAACCACTGCAAGAGTGTAGTGGGTGCTCTTTACGTGCCACCGGCACAGGAGCCAGTCAGACGGCACTGGCATCAACCACGTCCAGATGGTGCTTTTTACATGCTACCAGCACAGGAGCCAGTCGGGATGGGGAGGCTGGCATCAAACATGTTCGGATGGTGCTTTTTATGTGATACCAGCATGGGGAGCCAATTAGCCGGCACTGGCAACAACCCATGCATGCATGGTGTTTATTGCGTACCACCAGTACAGGAGCCAGTCAGGCGGCACTAGCATCAGCCGTGATTTTGACTTTACTTGACTCAATAGGTCTCAAGCACGGATATATATATATATGTATATATACATACATACATATATATACATACACACACACACATATATATATATACATACATACATATATATGTGTATATATACATACATAAATACATATGTTGTGTAGGTATCAGTTAGGGGAGTTTAAAACCTCTAAGGGATAATTAAATCCAAAGGCACTCCTGGTTATTACCTGAGTCCTTTGTAAAGTTGCATGATAGCAAGTAGTTCGGTAGGTAGACCGTAGTTTAAGTTATATACGAGAAGAAAATGGATGTAAATAACAAGGAGAAACTCGTCATTTTCACTGGCATGGCTTTACTCTAATTAATTAACTAGTTCTAGTAAATATTTTCAGAATTCGAAAAATAGATTGATACATCGGTCAGAATGCAAAAAATAAATTGATACACTGGTAATGGTAATAGAGTCAAAATTTGTTAGTCTCACATTATATTTTGTCCTTAAGTTGATTATTTCACTGGGGAGTGGATTTCATTGCAGCAGATTGGTTAGTTTATGGTTCCGTTGGGTAATTAGTGTTGGGTGTATATTATTTTGGTGTGGAATCCTGAGTTTGACAAAGCACATTTTTTGCGCACGTGTGTATTAAATTGGTTTGAATCAGTGTTGTATGAGGTTGTTTTGGCGAGTATACGCCAGGTTAGTCTATAATCAACCTTTTTATCCTTAAGTTCCCAAATATATGTACTGAGCCCTGCTGAGTTAGTCTTACTTCTATTTCTGAAGCTTGATTGGTGTGTGTTATATCTAAGAATCATTTGGTTCTTAGTGGAGCCTATATATGATTTTATCTGGCTATTTTTGTGCACGTCACATTTGTAAACTATGTGATTTGTCTTGCATCTATTTAAAAAATGGCACTTTGTTCTATCCCTGCAGCCACATGAATTATTAGATGTATCTGTGTTCATGTTATATTGTGTGTGTGTGTATGTGGGGCTATTACTATTCAGGTCTATATCTAAGTTAGCAGGAGGCGCTATGTTAGTGGCAGGCTTAGTTCTATTAGTTGGTTGGTTTTTATTTTTATTGTTCACAATCTTTCTAGTTTCATAGAATTTGTCTAGATTTTTATTATTTATTGAGGCTATTATTGTAGTTAAGTTGTTGATCAGACTGTGGCCTACTCTAATTTTATTCCTAAATAATTCTGCATATTTATCATTAACGTTTAGGTGTTTATCTATGATTTTTATTAATGAGCGAACTATGTTTGATTTGAGGTGCATGGTGTAGGGGATTACGAGCCAGATATTATCACTATTTTGTTTATTTTTTGTATTGTTTTTTTTTAGTATAGAGGCTTCCCTCCTTGTTTGTGAGTTGTGTGAAGTTATGGTTATGGCTATCTTGCTTATTTCCATAGTTAGGTTTCACTTTCCTGTTACTTTTGTCTGTGTTGTTTGTGTAGGGTTTATGTAGACTAGATGGCCTGGTTTTCTTGTTATTAACAGGGTTCATATTAGTTTGTTGGGTCACTTTAGTTTTATTCATACCGATGTGTAGGTTTATAATATTATTTTGGGGCTTATTTGTATACTTGGTGTTATTAGTTTTGTTAATATTGTTAATCTTATTGATTATCACTATCAGTATTAGTGTTGTGGTTATTCTTGTTGTTATTGATGGTTTATGAATGGGCCTTGGCATTGTTCCTATTGGGGTTACCCATACTGTTCTTATTGTTGGTGTAGTTTGTGGTAATGTATAGTGTGTGGTTGGTGTTAATGGTATTAGTGAGTGGGTTTCTGGTATTTGGGCTATTTGTATGGTGATTAGGGTCAAGGTATTTAATTTTTTGTTTAAATCCTGCTTTCCGTAGTGCAGAATTATAAATTTCCTTATGCCTATTAAAGATATTTATGTTGGAAGAGAGGCGTGATATTCTATTGCTAATGCTATGTACTAGGCCTCTCTTAATAAAGTTTGGGTGGTTACTAGAAGCAATTATGTATTTGAGGTTTGTGTTGGGTTTTGTATAGGGTTCATGGAGTCCTGTGGCTAGGTTGCAGTTTGCATCTAAGCAGTTAATAGAGGTGTGTTCCTTTTCAATAGAAATAGCCCAAATCTTTTAAAGAATTTGTGTAGTTTTTTTCTTGATAAGCTCTAGTTTACTATTTGAGGGTTTCTTTATTATGAAGAGGACGTCGTCCCTGTATGAGCTGCCTTTGATCTGGGAATTCTTCATGTATGTATGATAGCAAATAGATGCCTACTAGGTCAGCTACCTGTGCTGAATCTGCGCAAAAAATGTGCTTAGTCAAACTCGAGATTCCACACCAAAATAATATACACTCACTCTAATTGCCCAACAGAACCATAAACTGACTAATCTACTGCAATGAAATCCACTCCTCAGCGAAATAATCACCGTAAGAACAAAATATAATGTAAGACTAACAAATTTTGACACAATTACCATTACCACTGTATCAATTTATTTTTCACATTCTGACCGATGTATCAATCAATTTTTTCGCATTATGAAGATATTTACTAAAACTAGTAAATTGAAACGATCGTAAATGCTACCTTCTTCTTTGTTAATTAATTAAATTAAAGACATACCAGTGAAAACGACAAGTTTCTCCTTGTTATTTACATTCATTTTCTTCTCGTACATAAATACATACATATATATATATATAAATATAAAACATCTTTAAAATTGCATTTTCAAACCTTCTTTCAT
>NC_068981.1:20983746-21006621 GCF_001194135.2 Octopus bimaculoides
ATATATATATATATATATATACATATATCTACATATATCATCATCATTTAACGTGATACACATATATGCTAATATATATACACATATTAGCATTTTTTCACTTATTTATTCTTATTCATTTGTTTATTTTGATTACTTATACATACGAGTGTAATCAATTAATAAATATAGACGAATGCCTACAGGCTGATGTTTGTTGATTGATTATCCTCTCCATCTTCTTATGTGCCCTACACACACACACACATATATTCTGTTATTTCCCTCTTTATTCCCTATCTTTTCCACAATCATTCAAACTCAAATATTTTCTCACACCATCTCCGATGAAGAGATATCCATAATATCCCAGAAACAGCTATAAGACTATTTCATTATAAATGTCCTGAAAACTCCTCACAGCCTTGTCTAATATATATATGCATGCTAATACAAGACTCACGTTTAGACTCCTCACTCATATCATTATCGAACCAAGAGTTTAACGACGATCTATCCATAGCACTTACTTAGCATTACCTGACACTCTTTGGGTCTTCTAGACATTAATACCTCTCATTAATACCCCTTGGTTCCTCTCTAATACAAGTCCTTATTTCAGGTAACGCTTTCATAATGGATAAACAATTCCTTGGCATTTCTCATAAGGACATACTTATTCCTTCACAAAAGTCTTTCCTCTTACTCCACCTTACTAAAACTAAGGATCTCATCCAAAGAATATGATGGAAAGCTTTCTTCCATAACAATCAAACATACCGAAGCAATAATAACACCAACACATACAACCTCCAATCATATAAATATGAACTGGTATTGGAACTTACACACCAAGTACAGGAAACTTTTTAACCACTTCTGTACAGCGTTTTCCTTGAATAATGGAACTGCAACTACAATATCTTTATATACCTGATTTCTACTTCAATTCTCTTATTTCCCTCTATATTCCCCATCTCCTCTTTTTCCACAATAATTCGAACTCAAATATTTTCTTACACCTTCTCTGATGAAGGGATATCCATAATATCCCGGAAACAGCTGTTAAACTATTTCATTATAAATGTCCTGAAAACTCCTCACAGCCCTGGATTTGTTATCTCATTCTGTCTAATATATATATATATATATATATATATATATATATGTGTGTGTGTGTATATACACATACATGTACACACACACACACACACACATATATATGTATAAAAATTGACAGAATGAAATAAAAAAACCAAGGCAGTAAATAGATTTCATAACATTTATTAAGAAAAGGTCTATCAGCTGTTTCTCGGATATTTTATATATCCTTTCATCAGAGATGGTGCGGGAAAATGTTTGAATATTAATTATTGGAGAGAAGATATGAAATACAGCGGGAAGTAAGAGAATGAATATAGAAGTGAGATAAATAAGGATATTTTATTTGGAGTTCCACAATATCCTTATGTATCTCACTTCTATATTCATTCTCTTACTTCCCTCTGTATTTCATATCTTCTCTACAATAATTAATACTCATTTTCTCGCACCATCTCTGATGAAGGGATATATAAAATATCCCAGAAACAGATGTAAGACCTTTTCTTGATAAATGTCATGAAATCTATTTACTGCATTGGTTTTTTTAATCTCATTCTGTCAATTTATATATATGCATGCTGATACATGACCCATGTTGGACTTCTCACTCGTATCATTATTGAGCCTGGAGCTTAACCATGGTCTATCCATAGCACTTAGCGTTCATCCAATACCTTTTGGGTCTTCCTGACACCAATACTTTTCACACACACACACACACATATACATACAGGGCTGTGGAGTTGAAGCAAAATACTTTGACTCCTCTTTATGTAATTAAGTGATTGCGGTCTACATATCTCAAAGCATATGCATACGCTTGTACTTTTAGTAGGCCTATATGTTATAACTGGTTTATATTAAAGAATAAAGATATTTTGAGTTGGAGCCAGTATAGTTTTACTGACTGTGACTCAAGTTACCCCTTAATTGTTTCCGACTCCGACTCCACAGCCCTGCATATATATATGTATACACACACATATATATTGGTCTGTTCATTTTATGTCAGTTTTTCCAGGCTAGCATATGTAAGACAAATACATATCATTGAGGTGTTATTTAAAGCTAGATGTCCTTCCTGTCACTAACCCTTAGCTGTTTATCAAGTAAAAGAGTTTTCATTCCACTTGGTTTTGACTGCAGGCTACCAGACAAATTGTTAGTAATGTCAGTGGCACCATCCATGACTCGGTGATCACACACACACACAAAAGAGTCTATAATAACATTACCTTTACCACTTTATCAAAAGAATATTCCTTGTTTATGTGATATTCATTTATTCACAATGTCTCCTCATCCCGTCTCTCAGTATATATCTATCAGTCATTCACCCCTTTGTTTTTCTATGCTAACATGTCTTATACTGGAAGGATTTTTTTGGCTGGATGCTCTTCCTGTTGGTAACTCTGAACTGTTTTTCAAGTAATGGACTTTTGTATTCTACAAGATCTAATCAATAGTTTGTTCCCCAGGTGACCTAATTAACAGTGGAGATAGGTAATCTGAAAACACAGTCGCCAGAGTGAGAACAGAATGGAAAAAGCTCAGAGAGCTAGTACTTCTGCTGGCAACAAAATGCCTCTCCCTCAGTTTAAAGAGCAGATTGTATGAAGTCTGAAGGTAAAGTCCAATGTTACATGAATTTGTAAATCAAAGGATTTTCAAAGATTAGGCGAAAAAAGCATACTTTGCTGGATGTGTAATGTTAGTGTGCATTAATAATGAAGTACAGATGACTTGAGAAAAAAGCTTTGTATAAGAGAAATCAGATATAGTATGTAAGAGAGAAAACTGTGTATGTGCATGCGATACAAAAGGAAGATGACAGCCAAGCAATCAAAATGGATGATGCCTGTGAAAGAAGAAGATCTAGAAAGACATGGAACACAGTTGTGAAAACTGATCTCAAGATGCTGAACCTCACAAAAGAGAGGACAAGGAAATGCAACAATTGGTGACATCCAGTGCTAGGGAAAACCTCCATTCTTGTGTAAGTATGGCAGAGTGAATGGGTTGTGATGGTGGCTCATGCTGCATTCATCTTCCAATCTTCTGATTCTCTTTCTCTCACTGACCCTTCTTTTGCAGCTTCACCATCACTCAACATTCTCACTTTCCTACATCTTCTTCTCACTCTCTTCTGTGCATATGTAGGAATCAAGTGTTATCCTATATGGGGCATAACAGTTGATTCCCTGCAACTCAATATACCCCATCATCTGTATCATGCAGTCCCTCTTTCTTTCAGTCACCCCTAATGCTACTATTTGTCTTCCCTTTTTCTACATTTCCAATTCTTCTGTTTTTCAAGTAATGGACTTTTGTATTCTACAAGATCTAGTCAACAGTTTGTTCCCAGGTGACCTCTGGTACTCTCTCCACTACCACCCTCTCATCTGTTTCTCTTATTACACTAACTTCTCTCTACACCATGCCAAATACCATCACTCTCTCTCCTATTTTCCCTCTCAATTGTAGGGCCCCTTTGGTCTTGTAATACTTCTGATATTGTTCTTCAATTCAATGTGAAATTGCAGTGATGTTAAGTGATGGGAACATAAACAAGCCAACACCAGTTGTCAAACACAAACATGCACACTCATATAATATATAAAATAATTTAATAAATTTTAAACTGAAGATACAAAACTCACATGTTATTTTTCCATATTTTCCAAATTTCTCTCTCAGTACAGAGCTATGCAAATTAGGTGGTAAATTCCCAACATATATGCGTGTTCCTCGATATCCAGGCCTTCCAAAGTTCATCACACCTCTGTCTGAATTGTTGCCATCGTTTGGTCGACGGCCTCGATTTTCCATCGGGAAATTACGTTTTATATTATTTGGGCCTTTGTTATCTTTATCATGAGAAGGGCCACGATTATCAGTGAGATTACTCATTGCATACGCAACACCTGCAACAAATCAAAAACAATCATAATAATAACAATGATTTACAGGTTATTTAAATATCTTGTTAAAATCAAATACTACAATTTTAAACAACGGCGCATGTTAGTGATGAAACAGACAATCTAATATGGATGATAAAGATGTTGCACCTAATAGACAACATTAAAATATCAGAGTTTAATTTCCAACTAGAACCTATAGGGGACATATTTTTGAAGAACTGTTAACCGAAGGGACCAGCCTGAATCTTTTAACTAATCTAACCGAAGGGACCAGCCTGAATCTTTTAACTAATCTAAAACCATATAAACTAAGATGAGATATTACAATAATTAAAGTTTCCAAACATTTAACCTCATCTTTTGTGGTATCCATTCTTGAATACATAGTGTGTTTTAGGTTTGATTTGAACTCAAAATCTATTCGTTTAAATGAAATGTATCAAAATCTTAATCCACAATGTCACCTGTATATGTACAAATTATTTGTGCCTTTGGTGGATATTTCAGTTCAATTTTCAATATTGGCAACTATCTTTATCTTTTACTTGTTTCAGTCATTAAACTGCGGCCATGCTGGGGTACTGCCTTGAAGAATTTTAGGTGAATGAGTTGACCCCAGTGCTTATTTTTTTAAAGTCAGGTATTTATTCTGTTGGTCTCATTTACCAAACCACAAAGTTAAAGGGATGTAAATATACCAACACCAGTTGTCAAAGAGTGGTGGGGGACAAATACACACAAACATGACAGGCTTTGGTTGCCTGAGGCTATAACAGAAGATACTAGCCAAAGTGCTATGCAGTGGGATGGAACCCCAAATCATGTGGTTGGAAGGCAAGCTTCTTACCATACAGCCACACATGTGCCTATATTGAAGTCATCACTAAAAAAAAATCTACTGAATAGTTTGAAAAACATTTAATTATTCATGAGAATACTTTGAAGACTAGCTTTGCAAAGAAGTTGATTATTCTAAATATTTGTACAGTATCCCATTTTGTATTCTCATGGTAATGGGTTCAAATTATCTATCAACAATTAAACTAACAGAATTCATGTTAAGATGTTTTGCTTCAGGTCTGCCCCAACTTGGCAGATCTATGATTAAAAACATTACTGTTTCTAATGTGTAGTTTCTTAAATAAAACAGTGTTTTTCATGGGGATGCTTAAATGCTTCTTCTTTTGCTGAGTGGGTAGGATATTAAAATAGAACAGTGTTGTGTTTTTTTAGGAGGGGGACATAGACTATAAGTTCCCATATTGTTTACTCATTATACATGCAAAACAAATACATTAAGATACTAATATACAAATTTTTAATTTCGCACATGCGCATTGTTTGTTTTTGATTTAATCAACTACACAGTCAGGCACCGTCTGTGAAAAAAACAGCACCATGACACAAGTCACCCTGTCAGAAATTTGGGAACAACATGCTGTACTGCTTGGCATTCGTGCAGGAAGCTCCAATATGAACATTTCAGAGTGTTTGGATATCAATTAGAGGACAGTGCAGAGGATTTGGAAAAAGTTGGATGAGCCTAATGGTGATTACGAAGGTATGGCAGCTTGGAAAACTCACTCTGATAAGAAAAGAACTCCTGAATTTGTCAGTGAAATCCAGGCCATGATTGACAACAATCCCTCCAAGTCAATCAGGTCCATTGCCAGGGAGTGTCTGAGTTTCTTATCAGGCAGGTAGCATATGAAGACATTTGGTATTCCTCATACAAGATGAGAAAGGGCCAATTTTTATCCCAAGCCATCGAGGACAAGAGGAAAGATTGCACTATGAAGCTTTTGAACAAACTCAAACATCCTCTCCAACTAAACATACTTAGATTTTTCTCAGACAAGAAAAATTTCTGCGAGGATCAGATGGTGAACACACAGCACAACCATTGGCTTGCTGTGTCTCCAAAACGTACTGAGAGTGATAAAAATCAAACATCCAGTCAACATCATGGTGTTTGAAGTGATCACTAGTGATGATGTTATGCCTCCATTCATCTTCCCACACAGCCTCAGACTCAACATGGAAGCCTACATCAAGTGCCTGGAGGAGGTAGTGCTACCATGGGTGAAGAGGGTGGCTGCTGGAAGACCCTATGTCTGGCAACAGGACTCTGCACCATGCCACACAAGCAGCCCTGTCATGGCTGTCTGACAATTTCTGCAACCACATCACTCCTAACATCTGGCCACTTAACCCCTCAAACTGCAACCCCCTTTATTATGTGTGGTGGGTGTAGTTGAGCGAGAGACCAACAAAACTCCTTGTAACACCAAAGATGAATTGAAGGCAAGGATTATGGCAGCATTCACCAACTTAAACGAGGAGGCCGTCAAGAAGAGTTGCAGAAGATTCCAAAATCGCCTGGAGGTCGTGGTTGAAGCCATAGGTGATTTTATTGAATAAATTTACTCTTTAATATTTCAATATATTTTTATGTAAGTTTGATAAATATATCTATTAAAATGAGATGTCATTGTTAGTTTCATTTTTGCGTAATTTAGACAACAATGTATTCACACTGTATATCCGCAGACAAAGTAACATTTTCCCAGTTGGACAGTTTAACAAGATCTAAAGAAGAACAGAACAAAAGCATTTCATCATCATCGTTTAACATCCGCTTTCCATATTGGCATGGGTTGGACAGTTTGACTGAGGACTGGCAAGCCAGGAGGCTGCACCAGGCTCCAATCTGATCCGGCAGGTTTCTACAGCTGGATGCCCTTCCTAATGCAAACCACTCCAAGAGTGTAGTGGGTGCTTTCATGTACCTGAACAAACACATTGAGGGGCTACATTAATGTCTAAATGTAATTGTTGTAGAGTTAAAGTAAAATATTTTCTGTCTATTCAGTTTTCTCTCCCTTCCTTCCAGCTGTGTTTTAGGTCTGCCACACTTCATTTTTAAACATCTCTCCTAACTGATTTCATTCTTAACACTCTCTCATCCATATACTCTCTTAACTCTGACCTCTATGCCACTGTTCATTACCCTCCACATCTCTCCACTTTCAGATCAATCTATAGATTTATGATAGTGCTGCTATCCACCCCTCCTTCCTGAAACACTTCTTTCTCTCTTACCTCCCCACTGATAGTGACCATCAACCTCACCTCAACTTTTGATGATCACTTACTACATCCACTTGTAGCCCCATCTCTAACCATTTGTCACTCTCCTCTCAAACTCTTATGAAATTGTCCACAATTGCCTTCCTTCTTGATTCACTGTCTATATTCTTCCTTACACTCACATTCTTGTACCATGACAGTATGCTCTCACACACCAACTTTATCTCCATTCCAGCTACTCTCACTCACCCTCACATAATGCAAGGTAGTCATGTATTGTCTCCAAAGCCAGACACCTGTGCTTATCACTCTATTATACTTTAACCCTTGCACCTGGCATAAAATCACCTCTTACTCACTCAGTTGAGGAGGCTTTTTGCTTTTCATAATCTGGCAAGTTACTTGGTGACCTCATGGTGTCACAAAAAGAAAGAAAGAGGCACCTAGCACATTTTGTAAAGTGGTTGGTGTTAGGAAGAGCATTTAGCTGTAGAAGCCACGACAAAGCTGACACTGGGACTTGACACAGCATTGTGCCTCTTTAGAGCCTGTTCAACCAGGAAAATGGGCATTAACTGATAATTTTAATGCACTTGATAAATAATGTAGGCTTTGTTAATTAATGCTGATAAAGAATGTAAGAGGCATGTTAATGTACAAACATGGCTATTTATTAATTGGGGAACATTTTGTGAGAAGAGCTGCTTATTTATAAAAAACCGTTGTGTCCCTTCACTGTCTTTTTGTATCATGTCAGTGATACTTTTTAATTTGATTCTAGCAATGTTCCCTTTAACCCTTTTGTTATCATATTTCTGTTGAAATACACTGCCTTTGTTTTAATTTTGAAAATGATGAATTTAGTAAAATAACTTAGTCATTATTAAGCTGGTGCTTGGAAAAAAAAATTAACATGAAATCTTGAAGGAAGGTTTTAATTTAGATGACTTTAAACAAGAAGTTAATATCACAGAACCAGGGCCGATCTCAAGCAGGATTGTACCCAAAGGATTAAGCTGTACTCTTGTGTATGCACAAGTCCTAAAACTAGCGCACAAAGGGAAAAAAGTGTGCACACACGGTTTGCAAGATGAAATCAAATTATTTTAATTGAAGATGGTTACTTGCAACGATGTGCACATACTTTGCAAAGACAAAATTTACACACCAGCAAATTTCTGTACATAGCCACAATAAAAATTAGAGAGAACATATCAGGAACTTTGCCATAACACGATTTACTACAATTATTTGGGAACATACAAACACTGAGGTACTATTATTTGTGACAATGTGAACAGAAGGGGAATGATGACCAAGAGAGTAAAAACTGAGAGTATGAGTATGAGCCTAATGGGAGGGGAAAACTGATAGGATGGGATGGGAGGATGTAATGGAAGAGAGACAGTAATAGCTACACATTAGTAGTTGACAGGAGGTTGAATAGGAAACAGCATGGGCAGCATAAGGGGATAGAACTAAACGTGGGTAGTGCTAAGGGCGAGTTGAGGATGATGGAAAAAGAAGATTCAAATAGGGAAGAATTGATGCTATCCTTTATTACACAGGATTGTAATGAGAGTGAGGGAGAGTGGAAGTGAAAACAAATACAGAGATACTATGTTCATTTATTTGTGAACATACACACTAAGGTACTATAAGTATTTATCTGAATATCATTTGATGGATATTTGTCCTCATCTTGTTTGTTGTTAACATGTTTCAGCTGATATACCCTCCAGTGTTCATCAGGTGTCTTGGGGAAATTTTGAACCTGGATTCTCATTCCTAAGGTATTTTTTCGATATTATTATTATTATTATTATTATTCAGGTCACTGCCTGGAATCGAACTCGGAATCTTGGGGTTAGTAGCTCGTGCTCTTAACCACTATGCCAAGAATAGCCTGGGCAAAGTTCAGAGAGCTCCTACCTCTGCTGGTAACAAAGGGCCTCTTGCGTAGAGTGAAAGGTAGACTGTATGATGCATGTGTGCGAACAGCCATGCTACAAGGCAGTGAAACATGGACTGTGACTGCTGAGGACATGCAAAAGCTTGTAAGGAATGAAGACAGTATGCCCCACTGGACGTGTAATGTCAGTATGCACACATGACAGAGTGTAAGCACCCTGAGAGAAAAGTTGGACATAAGAAGTATCAGATGTGGTGTGCAAGAGAGATGACTGTGCTGGTATGATCATGTGTTGCGTATGGATGAGGACAGCTTTGTGAAAAAGTGTAACACCCTAACAGTGGAGGGAACCTGTGGAAGAGGTAGACCTAGGAAGTCTCGGGATGAGGTGAAGTATGACCTTCAAACGTTGGGCCTCACAGAGGCAATAACAAGCAACCAAGATCTTTGGAGATATGTCGTGCTTGAGACCCAGCAAGCCAAGTGAAACTGTGACCGTGGCCTATACCAGTGTAGCATAACCAGTCCATTTAAGAGTATCCTTCAATCATTGGGCAATAAACTGCTTGAGAAGACCTGTTGAATCAAGTGAAATTACTGTCATGACTGATGCCAGTACCACCTGACTGGCACCTGTGCTGGTGGCACACAAAAAGTACCATTTGAGTGTGGTCATTGCCAGTGTCGCCTGACTGGCTCCCATACTGGTGGCAGGTAAAAAGCACCATTTGAGCATGGTCGTTTCCAGTGCCACCTGACTGGCTCCCATGCTGGTGGCATGTAAATAGCACCATAGAACGTGGTCGATGCCAATACTGTGTGACTAGCCTTCGTGCTGGTGGCACATAAAAAGCACCCACTACACTTTCGGAGTGGTTGGCATTAGGAAGGGCACCCAGCTGTAGAAAACTTGCTAGTCCTCAATCAAACTGCCTTACCCATGCCAATATGGAAAGCGGATGTTAAACGATGATGATGAAATGCTTTTGTTCTGTTCTTCTTTAGATCCTGTTAAACTGTCCAACTGGGAAAATGTTACTTTGTCTGCAGATATACAGTGTGAATACATTGTTGTCTAAATTACGCCAAAATGAAACTAACACTGACATCTCGTTTTAACAGATATATTTATCAAACTTACATAAAAATATCTCAAACTACTAGAGTAAAATTATTCAATAAAATCACCTTTGGCATCAACCACGAAAATGATGATTTATCTAAAAATAAAGACACCCCCCCATTCAACGAAGTATATTATTTGGCTGTGGGAAAAAACCCCCACTAAGGTTAATTTGAACTTTATCAAAGTTTGTCTGATGGATCCATCATCTAATGTCCTCTCTAGCAAATTTACTTTTAGCATGCACTGCAGAGAAGTGAGACAAAGAGAAAGAAAGCATGAAGAATTTAAATGACTTTATTATCTAGTGAAAAACTATACATTATAGGTCCACACACATACACACTTTAAAGGACCCTGCAGTTGGTAATAGTGGTAGAGAAATTCTAATCAATGCATATAAGAAAAAAGATTTAGGTATCTGTAGAATAGATACACAAGGATCAGTAATTCAAGTTGACAGCAATAATTAATTGATCAAGGGTATGAAAAGAGGGAAAGCTGCACATGTATCAGAAATAGTTGTAGAGATGCTCAAAATATCTGGAGGAGGAGGATATATGATTACAAACTGGATAGCTAACCAAGTTACATATGAAGGTGTATTCAACGGCTGGTGTAGTAGTATCATACTAAACTACTACATAGACAACAAAGATACATTACAGAGAGGAAATTATAGAGGAATCAAACTACTGAATCAGGTTATGAAGCTCAGAGAGAGATTTATAGCTCAATTAATCCATGAGAGAGTAGACTTAGATGAGATGCAGCTTGGTTTTATGCCTAGAAGAGGTACTATGGATGCAATCTTCCTAGTGAGGCACTCCAGAAGTACTTGGCTACGAGTAAACCACTATTCTTGGCACTCATTGACCTGAAGGTTTTTGACAAGAACCACATTCAATAATTTGATGGTCACTAAGGGAACTAGGTGCAGACATGTTGGCTTGTGAAAGCTGTTCAAGTTATGTACGAAGATGCAGTAAGTAAAATGTCAACAAATGATT
This sequence comes from Octopus bimaculoides, assembly GCF_001194135.2. Lineage (NCBI taxonomy): Eukaryota > Metazoa > Mollusca > Cephalopoda > Octopoda > Octopodidae > Octopus > Octopus bimaculoides. The sequence goes on from NC_068981.1 coordinate 20,994,889, forward strand.
TCATTGCAAAAAAATAGTGTGTGGATAAGAGTTCATCAAGGTTCAGTCCTTGGTTCCCTAACACCAACCACTTCAGAGAATGTACTGGGTGCTTTTTATGTGGCACCAAGTACCTTGCAAGACAAAAACCCCTCAGCTGGGAAGGGGGTGGCTTTGTGTCAATTGAGAGATTAAAGGTATTGAGGGCATCCAGCTGTAAAAACCAAGCCAAAACAGACTATGGAACCTGGTGTGGATCCAGGCCTTGCCAGTTCCTGTCAAACTGTCCAAACCCATGACTCAATGGAAAATGGATGTTAAATGATGATTATATATATTAGAGCAATAGAGAGAAATGAAGGGAAAGAGCACGTGATGGATAGATACCAAATATTTTCAAGTAAGAACTAAAATCTAAACAATGATTTCTAGCATCATGTCAGTATGAAGTGTGCATATATTAGAAACTTGAGATTAAATTAAGTAGGATGAGTTCAGAATGGGAGTTAAAAATAATGAAGTGTCAACTTATCTAAATCTTTAGAAATATCACTTGGCTTCCACTTATGGTGTGAGTGTATGTGTGTATATTTATATATAATCATCACCATTATCTAATATCTGTGTTCCATGTTAGCATTGCTGGACAGTTAGACAAGGATCCAATGAATCAACGACAGTATTGTACTCCAGTGTCTACTTTCGCATGCTTCCTATGGCTGGATGCCCTTCTTAATGTCAACCAGTTCACAGTGTGTACTAGGTGCTTTTTTGTACCACTGGTACTATCAAGGTCACCTCATGTAGCTTGCAAGTCAATAAACCCAGTGAGGGAGGATGTTGCCTCTGTATACTAGAAAGAGGTTAAGGTGGAAGGGAGGAAGTTAGAAAAGAGCATGTTTTTGTTGGAGAGGAGCTACATGACTACACATATTTAGGAGAGTGAGTGAGAATGAATTAGCTGAATCTACAAGGAGATAGACAGTGGTCCAGGTGGCATCTTAGGGAGCAGGAGCTGTAGTAGGTGGGGAAAATGGGGTTTGCAAGAGGAGAGGAGACAGGGGAAATGGAAAAGAGAGGCAGGCAACATCTGTAAAGATTGAGGGAAGCAGGTGCACGAGTTGGGAAGGCTACACAGATTCTACCTGTATGGTAGTATCTCTGTAGGATACCGCTGAAAGGGGGAGGAGAGAGACAGATAATGATGTGTTCTGCAGGAGCAGAATAGAGATAAAATGGGTATAATGCACGAGATAATTTAGTAGTCCAGGGAGAAGGAGAGCCACTGTAACATGTGAGTATGGAGAACAATAGTAATGGATAAAGAATGGTTAACAAGTGAGATGGTTCTAGGTTGCAAGAGAGAAAAGCCGTATCATGATGGTGTGGAGGTGAGGAGGGCAACACAAGGCAGGGATTGATTGATCAGGGTACTCATACACACACACACACAGAGTCCAACCCATGCATGCCAACATGGAAAATGGACCATTAAATGATGATACACTCAAGCACACACACACACACTTATATCATCATCATCATTTAACATCCACTTTCCATGCTGGCATGGGTTGGACGGTTTGACTAAAGGCTGGCGAGCCAGAAGGCTGCACCAGTCTCCAATCTGATCTAGCAAAGTTTCTACAGCTGGATGTCCTTCCTAACGCCAACCAAGAGTGTTGTGGGTGCTTTTACATGCCACTTGCACAGGAGCCAATCTGGCAACGACCACACAAATGGTGCTCTTTTTACGTGCCACCGGTACAGGAGCCCTGGCAATGATCATGCTTGGTGGTTTTAACATTCCACTGGCACAGGTGCCAATCAGGCATTACTGTCATCGGCCACAACAGCAGAAGCTGACTTCCAGAAGTCAGCTTTATCATATCAGGCAAGTTTTCATAAAAACCTCATACTGCCAAATATTGTGGTCCTTTGTCATTTCCTGCGAAGCTCAAGGGCCTGAGGTCAGCCTTTACCACATCTTCCTTGTCTACAGGCTCCAGCTACATTTAGTGATCAGCACATTTTTATACAACTGTCCTCATCCATACAAATCATGTGTCTATACCAGTACAGTCATCTTTCTTGCACACTACACGTGATTCCTCTTATGCCCAGCCTTTCTCTTTGCACATTTATACCATGACACTCACAATGTATATCTAATGGAGCATGCTAACTTCACTTCTTTCTGGTATTCTAATGTCCTCTGCATTCAAGGCCCATATCTCACTACCATGCAATATTGCAGTTTTAACGCAAGCATCGTATAATCAGCCTTTCACTCTGAAAGAAAAACCCTCTGTTACTAACAGTGGTAAGAACTTGGAACATTTTCCAGCCCATTCTTAATCTGGTTACTATGCTTTCAGTACAATCACCTCCCTTGCTAATTATATCTTCCAAGTAACAAAGCTTAAATGATCCACCTGGGTATTTAAGAGATTTAATTTTTGGAGCACTAGTGCATCTACCACATGTGAAGCCTACATTTTCAGAAAGTCTGCCAATGATTCTGCTACATCTCTTGTGCATCCACAGCTTACACTGAGTACAGTGTATGGAGTTTACACCAACTCTTTTTCTGCATACCAAGCAAGGTCATTTCCCTGAAGGTACCAGAGTCCTGTCTTCTTTCTTACTTACTAAAACCTTTATCGTTCCAGGATTACCTTAAGGCCTTTCAATTCTATGTTTAACTGCCATTCTTGGAATTTCTTCTCCAATTCCTCTATGGATTCAGTTATGAGGACTAGTCATTAGTGTACAGGGCAGCCAGTGTTAAACTCCTTTGTGATGGATAGGAGAGGGCTGAGAACCCTGATGGATTCTAACCCTCACACTAAATTCCTCACTGAAATTGTTGTTGACTCTTCACTTTATTGCATCTTTGTACACGGCTTGCAAAGCTCTCAAAAGCCATTTGTTAATACTTAATTTCCTTAGTGACCACTAGTTTACTGTATGTATGCATGTATGAATTTTTATATAAACCTGTAATCTTTCCTTCTTGCAAGTGGTTTGTTTCTAATTTTTTTAGTGAAAACATGTCTAGTCATGGGGAAATATTATCTTACTTGGAAAGATAATGGTGGAGTTGGTGATAGGAAGGGCATCTGGTTAAAGAAAATCTGCTTCAACAAATTGTCTGACCCATGCAAGCATGGATGTTAAAGATATATAATATATATATATACACACACACACACACAATATGTGGGATAAAATGACTTTGGGAAGAATGACAAGTGGATATTAGCAGCTCTAGTAAAGTTATGTGGTACATTACAGCTGGTGAGTGTAGGTATGTGTTGTCTGATAACAATCAGGTGTACATAGTGAAAATGTGGTAAACAGAGAATACAGTCTGGTTTGTTGAAGTAGTAGTTACATTTGAGCTAGCAACTTTGTAAGAAAATACATTAAAGTAGCCATATCCAAAAAATAAAGTTTCTCTCACAAGCATACACTAACAGTAAAGCAATGAAATAAAAGTGAGCTTTATTTTCAAATACTTTACCATTCATAATATTGGTGGTCTGGACAAAGCTTTCAACACTCTACTTGGTTGTCATATACTGTTTACAACATTCACAACCAGTGTTTTTGTTGAAGATTTGTTGCTATTTACTTTCTCTGTAAGATCCACTTATTTTCTAGGTTTGTGATGTTGGGATATCAACAAAAACTTATCTGTTCTATTAGTCAAGTTCATTTCCTTCTAGGTCTAGATTTTAAAGCTGTTGCCAACTTCAGGTATTTTTAAAATTTTGCTACAGTTACGGTTGTATTTCTGGGTTAGTAGCTGAGAATCAATTGTTTTACTCAGCTGAAATGTTAACTTCAATATACCAAGCACAAAGTGTACATGTTTGCAAATGTTACCTGCAATATCATCATGTAGCAAAGTAGCAATTTGTTACATTAAGATAATATACCTGAACTACTGATGGCTCTGCTATAAAGTTTTAAAGGAAGGAGAACCTGTTTGGAGCAACAGATGTATTTGCTAAATACACATATACATATCTAGTGTAAAATATCAATTATATAAATTACATACAGAAAAAAATGAATGGAAATAAACAGGACTGCAATAAGAGGAACTATAACAACTATCCATATAATTGATATACCTACTCTTCCTCATTGGCACTCATTTGAGTCTTTAACCCCACTGCATCACACAGACTGCAAGCTCTACTTCCTCCCAAGCTGTAACCAGTTGTTCTGGTTCCTTGCCAAAAGTTCTCTCAATTTTTGGAATTCTACCAAATATCTCCCCAACCATAATGGTTCTGTATGTACCTCCACAGAGAAAGCTTCAATGTTTTCATACTTGGCAAAACTCTACAAGAACTTCTTATATCTATTCTACCAAGCTTATCACTACCTATATATACATATCAAGTATAAAAATGCTTTTGGTTACTCCACACCAACAAGAGCAATGACTCCGACAACATACTCTCCATTAATCTCAAACAGTGATATACCCTTGCCACATCTCTTCAAAATTTCTTTTTCTATAGAAATCTACTCTGGTTTTTGGAAACATGCTATAGTGTGTTCCATCTCCAGGAAGGTAAACTTCTATAATCTGTCAACTATCAATCTGTTGCTCTCACTTCCAACAACTCAGGAAGCCATGGAAACAGTTGCAAACAACTTCTCTCCTTAGCAAATCCTACAGAGCCAGGTCTGCAGGAGCCTGCTTTTCATTGTCATTTACAGAAGTTCACACTTCTGGCTCCACTTGACTCTAGACTCTTAATCATGGATTAGAAGCTTCCTGTTGGATGATACTCATACAGCTTTTTTAGACAAGGTTATCTTTGACTTGCACTTCATCAACTCAAGTGTACTCCTAAAGCTTGATTATATCACTCATACTATTTAGCACATAATTGATCAACTTATCTTCAACAAAATTCATTCCTATGCAAATAATACCACTCTTCATTCCTCACCCACTAGGTATCATACAAGACTTCATAACTCCTGATCCTTTCTGGTTTTCTCACTCTCATAATTTATCAAAAATTGTGCTCTAAAGAATAGTCTTCCTGTTTATAGCAAGATACTTCAGCCCAAAACTAGTGAGACCCACAATGGAATTTTGGTTCCACATTTGAGATGGTGATGTTGCTATACATGAAAACATCCCAGAATGCATTAGAAAAACCTAGCTGATTAGCAGGAACTCATCATCACCCTACTACAACCTCTAACCCACAGGTACAGCATCTCTTCAATCAGCCTAATCTACTATTAATACAACCATGCATCCTGAAAAACTAGTTGCATACCACTTCCGCTAAAGCTTAATTGCCTCTCCCAACAGGCACCACACTAACCACTATGCCTAACCCATCCTCCTCTCTAGAACTGACTTCCCACAAATATTGACTTGTATGTTTAAGCTGATTCGACTAGGCAGTCCTTTCCTAATGACTGGACAGACAAAATGAGAAAAAAAAAAAAAAAAAAAAAAAAAAAAATCTACCAAATACTTAAGTCTTTCTGACAGTTCTCCTTTGAACCAATGAGAGAACTTTTATGTGGTCCCCCAACTTGCAAGAAATAGTGACCGAACCTCCTTCAAATCACACCATCTTAAACTATGCTTTCCTGGATTTTTATTCTTATACTTTTTTTCATATTCACTTCCACGGTTCCTCTAGCCAGGTACCTTCATCATTTCTCCACGACTTGCTCATTTCCCATCATTCCCTGCAATTCCATGTTCTCCACTTTCTGAACTAAATGCAAGACTTCAACTTTTTAGAACAGTAAGATTGTATTATGTTCATAACTTTCTCTTACATAGAGTAGCAAAAATAAGTTTTAACTAAGAATCAAAACTGGATGACAGAACCTGCTCAGTAAAAGCTCATGTTACTAATAGCAAGCAAACTGCCCATTCAAAAGAGCATACGTAACTCATTTCTCTCCAGGCATGTATATTATTTTCAAAATCTTACTTATATTTCATAGCATGCCTTTTGTGTAGAAAAAATAAAATACATGTTTCTTACCGCAGCTACAAAAATCAAAATACTAATTAGGTCATAGAAATTATCTACTAGTGAGCCACTGAGCACACCATGAGTACTCAGACTATTAACTTCTGTACAGCTGAAGACAGAATTCCCAATCAATCTACCAGAGATCCTTAGCACTTTTTGTGAAGCTATTGCTTGCACTGACTATATAATATTGAAACTCCCACCAATTTCCATAACAATAGCGGTTACATCAGACTTCAATGTGACGTGTATAGTTTAGTGTTTGAACAAACTAGTTGCTTTTTCTACTCTGGAAGAACGAACTGCTACAGTCGAGACTTTAACAAGATCTGAACACAATTATAAATCAACAGGTGAACTATTTCAGTGTTTTGTTACTGAACCATCAGCTATTGGAGCCTTTTTATTCTGCTAGTTTTCTGCCTGTTGTCTAGTTGCTCAAGACGTGGTCCCAATAATACAGAAATTAGCTTAGGTACTATATTAGCATAATGGGTAACCTATAACTAATACTGATATTATTGTTAGTACTATTGCTATAATAGTTGTAGGTATCATTGGTATTAACTGTTGTTATTGTTTTTTATTTGATGCTGAAGAGAAGTTTTAGCCAGCTTTCTATTGGCTATATAAAGTCAGTACCGCTTCTATTGGTTGTTATATATAATATTGAGTAATCGTTATAACTATCCGACCGACCTACCAAGTTCTATCTCTATAGCCATGATGAGAAACAAATATTCAGATATACAAAGACATCCTCCGAATATTAAGGGGACAGTCGCATCAGAGGGTAGGTGATATGAATTTGTACGGACTAATCTTTTTTATAATTGCTTTCGTTGTTGTTGTAATTGGTTTAACATGTTTCGTAAAAATAACCACATATAGTCACTGTGGTGATGGGATGTGTCACGAAGGTATATTCTGGTAACATACAGCTCGTTATAGCTATTCTGTATGAAAAGAAAACCACTGCAAACCTTTGAAATATCGAATTTCATTTCAAATGCAGAAAACAGTGTGATAAGAATAATTTTTCTAGATATTTTTGTAGTAGTATCTCTTTAACGTTTTAATTATTTTACAAGATTAAATGCTTCGAAATACTGCATTAAGTAAATAAGACGTGCTACATTCAACACAGTTCATTTTTTTTTATAAACTATATTTTAACAGATCGATAAGTTGTGGATATATATTTATACATAGGCGATATAATATTGAAACAATACAGCAACGTGTTATAGGGGGGAAGTAGCTTTACTGATACCAATAACGAAAACAGTTACATTTTGGCCTCAATGGAAGGATTCTGGAAGCAACGACTTGTAATTTTAAGATTAAGTAGTGATAAGATGAAAAGCTAAATAAACGAAGTTTGGAAAGGATTACTAAAAGATGACAATGTTATAGACAGAATAGTAAAGTGACGGAGGGAGAGAGACGCCATTTTAGCAGTGCTAGGTTAGTGAGGCAACGATGGTAATTTCAACAGACATTATCGTTTATACTGCATTGATGTATGCTTTATAAAGGAAATAATTAATGAAATCACCATTCATTTAAACTAAAACCACTGCTTTTAATATAATATAAACGTTTGGCCAAGAAAACAAATACTTACGTCAGCTTCGGCTTAGAACCTAGATGAGGACGCTTGTGCAGTGTATGAAGAGAAACATTAGTGTTGATTGGTTGTTGCGTTTGTAGTTAACCAATGGTAGATGTCGTTAGATATCTGTGTGCGTGTGTGTATGTGTACACCAAACACAAGTGTCTACTATCGCATGTGGCCGACAGTTAAGAAGAAAAATATGTCTTTTGAACAAACAGAAGGTGAGAAAATACTCTCAACTTATCTTCCTTCTCCAAATTCTACCACTTCGAGCTTTACTGACCATTATATCCATTGGGTATGATTTCAGTCTTCTTCCGCGATTATATAAAGATGATCGTATTGTCTGTTTTAGAATATATATTTATATATATAATTTTCTTCCTTTCACTTTTAAAAATTCACCGAGTAAAACTATTACGGATATGTCAATTAAGATCGACAGATCCGTCACCGCAACCAAAACACGTATACTTTCTGTTAGTTTCGTTTATCCACTTGACCATGTTGTCGACAACAACAAGCAATTTAGCTAAAAATTACTAATTTTCTTCGATGAATTACGAATATTTGATTATTCATATTTTGTTCATTTTCAACGTTTTTGTGTGTGTTGCGTTGGCATTGAATCGAAAGTGTTTAACTGTAACAAAAAATAGGTTTTCTTTTTAAATAACAGTCATTACCATTCAAATGAATGTATTCGATCTCGGCACTTGTTAGTTTCCAGTTTGATTCTCCACCACCCAATCATATTTTCGTCTGTCTCTTATCCTTTATACTTCCTTACACATCAACCAAGACCCTTTTCCAGATGGAACTGTTATTTTGTACTGTTTACTACTAACTAGCACTTGGCTCTTTGCTTTGTTGATTGACCTTTAGTCCGTTTGACCATACTTCCTATTTTAGAACTTTTTTCTGCGGTTGTACGACAGAATTAAACAACCAGAATCGCGTCAGTAGCTAGCTAATAAAAGTTACCGCGGTCATTCAGTCCCAAACTTCTTTTCGTGTTATTGTGACAAGGACTATAGTTAAGAGAGAGAGAGAGAGAGTTGAGGACAGAGCTCTAAGTTCTAATTTGCACAGTATGTATATTCATCACTAGTTGATCCGTATCTTGTTTGTGGCACCCTCATGCAAAGCTTAAACAGCATCCTAGCGTTCTCGACACCACCAGACTTTTAGGCTTCCTCTATCTAGGCTGATAAATGCAGAGTCATTTGTTCTTAGCTAAGAATTTTTGTTTCAGTTATCCCACTAGAAATATGACCTCTATAGTTTAACATTCTGGTAAAACACCAAACTGCATCTTATCTGGACTAACCTTATCTATTTGCTACTAATTTCACTATGACTAAGTTTTTGGTTTCCGTATATTCAATTTTCTAGTTGTTATGTATATTAACCTCCCTCAAATTTAAACCTCATTATTTAGTGTCGAAGAATATAATCATCACCTAGGAGACGATGTTCACAGCCGTTTGGCCTGTCTTATTTCCTGTTAAGGATGAAATTCGGTTCGGCTTTCGTCTAAATGGTGCATGTCAAGTTAGTTGAATTATTGAAATTCGTGTTGCAAATTGCCAGATCATTTGCATAGTAAACACAAGAAATAAATGTTATTTCTCGAGTGATATCTATTAACTTCCACGTTCACAAATGTAACCATCTGTGTGTTTTCTGATTTAAATATTGAAGTCACTAACTGTAATAATGATGAATGATAAGATCACTATCATTTTTGAACTGATTTGTACATTTAAATATACGATGATCTAAGAATTTTTTCTGAATGCGTTTTACCAAAATAATAAATAAACAAACTTGGTTTAGAGCAGTGATTTTCTATGTTTATGTAATTCGGTACCTTTTTTTTTTTTTTTTTTTGATGAAAGACATTTTATAAACGCCACATCTCATGGAAACAACTGAATATTTTAATCTAACAGAATCTAATTTTGCATATTTGTTATCATTAGCCATGTTTCTATCTATTGATGACACAATGTACTATTCATATTCTAATTGTGACAAAGAATTTTTTTTTTAATTTTGAAAATGCATTTAAAATATATGTACCTGGTTTAGAGTTTGGAATATTGAAGTTATAGTTCTCAATATTTAAACTGGCATTTTATCATTTCCTTGACTACAGACAATGTTTTGAATCCTCAGCTTTTTGCAATCTCTCTTTCTAGCTACTCCGATCCATCCTTATATAATGTGGGCTGGCCATGTATCTCCTATTGGAAGATACCTGTACCTGTCCCTTTAAATTACATCTGGCATAAAATCACCCCCTCTCTTCTACACCCCTCTCAGTTGAGGCAGCTTTCTCATTGTCTTGCAAGCAACTTGGCAACCTCACTAGTGCTGGTGTCCTCAAAAAGAACAGAGTACACTCTGTAAAGTTTACCCTGTCAGAGTTTTTATTTGATAGAATTCTTACATTTTGATATTGTACACCTACCACATATGTACATTTCAGAGTGCCTCTTGGAAAAGACATCTGCTGCATCAACAATCCTTCTCTTGCCATACTCTCTGAATTTTAACCCACAAACATATTGAGTCCTTTCTTTGACGCTTTTATCATCATTACATTGACTGCTGCTCCCCTGAAAGTGGTCTTAACCCAGACACACCCTATCTCATTTAACTGAATGTATTTCCACTCCCTCTTGTCATCTTCACAGAATCTTATGACTCATTACCCATCTCTATTACTGTGCATCACTCTTTCTCTTTCCCTCTATTGCCCTCTCACCGACTCTGTCTACTATTCAGTTTCTCAGCCTATGCCTTCAGTGAACAACTACATCACAAAATAGTGAGGACTTAGTCTTATAAGATACAAAGCAACCTCACTAGTACTGCTGATAACATGATAAAATGAGCCACCCTCACCACCTGTAAAGTAGTTGGCAAATAGGTAGACGATGTAGGGTCTAGAGGGTAATTTAGTCTTGTTGCAGACATGACAATCTCCCTAGTGCTGGTGGCATGATAAAATGCGCCCAGTACACTCTATAAGGTGGTTGGTGATGGAAAGGGCATCCAATTATAGAAGCCAAGCCAAAAATGAAACCTACATGGTTCTCCAAACTAACAAGGCAGTAATTCTAAATAAAGAACTGACTTGGATTGTGTTGATCATCCAGTTCATTCCTTAATGGTAGACAGATCTAAACTGATGGTGATAATAATGATCTTAAACCAAAACATAAGGCAATGACATAACTTCAGCTACAACAGTAGCTCAACTAGTACTACTGATTATAAATAGCAGCCAAATTTCACTGAACACAATTTTTTATTATCTTAAAATGGAAAGAATGGATTGAATAGTATGATTCTGAATCATACTAATAAAACAACGGGGTAGCCATAATTGGAGTGCTTTTGATCAGTCAGGGTTAATCTGAACTTAGAGAACAATTCTAAAGGAGCAAAGTTCTGGAAAGGTTAGTTTTAATGAAAACTTTGGAAAGATTGGATAATGTCTGTGTTATTTATTTATTTAAAATATCTTCCCCCATCTCTTGTGTAAGTCAACCCTAATTGAGTAAATCAAAGGTATTCCAGTTATGGCTGTTGTAGAGTATAACTTTGAGAGAGATTAGAGACAGAGGGAGGAAGATAAGACCAAGTTTACATGAAATTTGTGTGTGAATCTCTCAAAAAGGAAATCTCTGTATTACATGTTCTTATGGTTTATTTTTGCAATCTGAAAGTTTTTATATAATCCAAATTAGTAGTGGGGGTGGGTGCGCTGAAAGTGTAGCTGCTAGAATAAGAATAGCCTGGGCAAAGTTTAGAGAGCTCTTACCCCTGCTGGCGACAAAGGGACTCTCACTCAGAGTAAAAGGCAGACTGTATGACGCATGCGTACGAACAACCATGCTACATGGCAGTGAAACATGGGCTGTAACTGCTGAGGACATACGTAAGCTCGCAAGGAATGAAGCCAGTATGCTCCGTTGGATGTGTAATGTCAATGTGAATACCCGTCAGAGTGTAAGTATCTTGAGAGAAAAGCTGAACATTAGAAGCATCAGTTGTGTGCAAGAGAGACGATTGCGCTGGTATGGACAT
>NC_068981.1:21007057-21024367 GCF_001194135.2 Octopus bimaculoides
CGTTTTCGTGCGGGTGACACGTAAAAGCACCCACTACACTCTCTGAGTGGTTGGCGTTAGGAAGGGCATCCGGCTGTAGAAACTCTGCCAAATTAGATTGGAGCCTGGTGTTGCCATCCGGTTTCACCAGTCCTCAGTCAAATCGTCCAACCCATGCTAGCATGGAAAGTGGACATTAAACGATGATGATGATGCTAAAAAGTCAGTAACTTACTATTTCTGGTATCAAAAGAGATTGTTAAATGTGGTTGGAACCTGTGGAAGGGGCAAACCCAGGAAGACATGGAATGAAGTAGTGAAGACCAACCTCAGGTTGTTGAGCTTCAAAGAAAAGATGACAACGGATGGAGATGATTGATGATATGCTGTGTTTGAGAAGACTTTTCCATCTTGGCAAAAGTGAGGTCTTAAAAGCACATCATTTATGATTATTCTCCCACACTCAATCTGTCCCTGTTAAGCCTTACCCCACAACTCATCTTCCATTGCACTACCCATATAGATGCTATAATCATATGATCTCCATCCTCTTTCATTTCTGTGCTGTCAGTTGTCTTTTTGCTTTGAACCTCTTTTGTTACTTCACCTCTACCACCATCTCTGATTCATCTGTCACTCTCCTTTCACACTCTTGCAAACTTACCTATCTCCACCAGCCTTTCCAATTCTCTCTCTGTATCTCTTTATACTCAGCTTCTTATACCTTGAGGGTATACCCTGACACCTCATCATCACCATTTCTTTCCTCTCTTTTCAGCAGGGGTAGGCATGTATCTACTTTACAGCAAGACATCTCTTCTAGTTCCACTATCATAATTTAACCTCTCCACACCTAGCATAAAGCCACCTCCCTCAATACTACACCATCACTCACAATTACCTACAGCATAAATAAAATGGTGAAATACAGAGGAACAGGTGGTAGAATACAGTAAATAGATAGAAAAGTCGATACGAGAAGGGGTGTAGTGGAAGTCCCATGCTTTCATACATATATTAGGTTGTCAAGAAAGTTCTTGCGGTTTTAACCTTTAAATTCAGATGCACATATCTCGGCACAAACAAAACTTTATTAATTTGAATGAACACCACCAGAATCAACGAACTTTTGTCAAAGCAAAACAAGTTTATTTATGCCAGTAGCGTAAAAATCCTATGTTCTAGTGGTGATGAAATCGTTAAAGATGTGTTTGGCATCGTCTTGGTTTTTGAAGCATTCTTCACACAGGAAGTTGTCGAGATGCTTGATAAAGTAATAGTTGGTAGGCGAGAGGTCTGGTGAGTATGGTGGATGAGGCAGAGCTTTGTAGCCCAATTCATTCAACTTCTGCAGGGTCAGTTGTGCAACGTGCAGCTGAGCGTTGTTGTGGAGAAGAATTGGTCCTTTTCTATTGACCAATGCTGACTGTTGTCAGAGTTTCTTATGCATTTCATCCATTTGCTGACTGTACTTCTCCGCTGTAATGGTTTTACCTGGATCCAAAAAGCTGTGATAGATGAGACCGGCTGCAGGCCACCAAACAGTCATCATGACCTTCTTTTGGTGCAACTTTGGCTTCGGGAAGTGCCATGGAGCTTCGTCAGTGTCCAACCACTGAGCTGAACATTGCCAGTTGTTGTAAAGAATCCACTTTTCATCACAAGTCACAATCCGGTCGAGAAACAGGTCATTCTTGTTGAGTAAAAGAAGGGAAGACGACACTTCAAAACAGCGTTTTTTTTTGTTGTCATTCAATTCGTGCAGCACCCATTTCTCAGGTATTTTTGTTTTTACAATCTTTTTCAAGTGGTTGGAAGTTGTCATATATGTTACGTCTAATTCAGAAGCAAGCTTTCAAACAGTTGTGTGTGAATTGGCTTCCACTAAGGCTCTTAGTTGATCGTTGTCAACATCCGATGGCCAACCACTATACTTAGCATCTTCAAGACTCTCGTCACCACTATAAAATTTATTGAACCACCATTGTGCTGTACGTTCATTAGTGGCTCCTGGGCCAAACGCATCGTTGATATCGTGAGCTGTTTCAGCAGCTTTTTGGCCTAGCTTGAACTGGAATAAGAAAATAGTACGAATTTGCTTTTTGTCCATGTTGTAATGAACGTTCTGGGAAAAATGGCCTAATTATTCAAAAAGAAAAAGAGTAACACGATTAGATAGAGTGAAAAACGGGCTTTAAAATGATATATAAAGTCAAAGTAATTTAACGAAAATTAATTTGAAAATACATCGTTTAAAACCAAAATTAAAAATTCCACAAGAACTTTCTTGACAACCTAATATAAGCAAATACAAATAGACACCCAAGCACATTTGCAACTGTTCACATACAATAGAGTGGAGGGGAGGAAAAGAGATAGTCCCTAAACCCATGAACTCAATGGTGAGGACAACAACAACATGAACCATAGTGACAAAAACAATAACAATATATTAGCAATATCAACTACTGTACAAACAACCACAGTCATAAATCACAGATAAAGGGTTTAGTGGTTGTCAGTTCATTGACAGGTTTATAATATCAGTTTTATATATAAAGTTCTCTGGCAGAAAAATAAAGTATTTTTGTAAGAATTTTCATAGTCTGTAGTGAGCGACAAGTAGTGTATCACCCACCCCTCACCATTTCACTTGCTCACATTAACCATCCCGTGTACCATTACCTATTACACACACATACTATGTTGAATCTAACCATCCACACATACACACTTATGCACACACATTTTGCTATGTATCTACGCTCACATAGCAATACATATACTCATGTACAAACTCTGTCCACACTATTATATTGTATGCAACCAGACATAGTAGGTTACTATTACTCTTATGCACTCCATCCTTCACGTGATCACATATGTTTGTTGGTTTTCACAAAACAGGTCGATTACCCAAGTGTATTATATAATTCTATCCAGCTCAGTAAGTTAAAAGATCTATGTGATCTGCAGTTGTAACGAATGCACATGGCATTCTGTAGAAGAGTAAATTAATATGTGTAATTTGTGTCACAATACAGTACTCCATAAAAATGTAGCTGGCATAAGCATTGGGATATATACATAGATGAAAAGGATAGAAAAAGGGTTTCAGCATGGATATACAGATGAGTGTATGGGTAGAGGGTTTTACTAAATTATATCAAGTGTGTGAAAACCATGAGAAAAGGATGCTTACAATCCTCATGTCAATGTAAGGCCAGTAGTGTACTAGTGCAACTCTTTGTAGCTCAAGTAGTTCCCAACTCAGTAATTTTGTAAAGTTCTATTCTTATGGTGGGTACATTTATTAAGATCTCTACTATCAACTAACACAATCTTGAATCTGTCTTTCATGCATAACCCACATGGATGTCTATCTGCACTCTCTCACAGAAACTAAGTACATTTTGTCATTTTAGTTTTCAGTTTTACTTTTAAGTATATTCACAAAAAAAGATATGAAAGTTAAAATGTATTAAATCATTCCAGCATTATGCACCATTTGTGCCAATATGTAGAATATATTTTGTTTTATATATACACACATATATGGTCATAACAATACTTTTAGACAAATAGTATATATATATATATAGGCGTAGGAGTGGCTGTGTGGTAAGTAGCTTGCTTACCAACCACATGGTTCCAGGTTCAGTCCCACTGTGTGGCACCTTAGGCAAGTGTCTTCTACTATAGCCTCGGGCCGACCAAAGCCTTGTGAGTGGATTTGGTAGACGAAAACTGAAAGAAGCCCGTCGTATATATGTATATATATGTATGTATGTGTGTGTATATGTTTGTGTGTCTGTGTTTACGTCCCCCCAACATCGGTTGACAACCGATGCTGGTGTGTTTACGTCCCCGTAACTTAGCGGTTTGGCTAAAGAGACCGATAGAATAAGTACTAGGCTTACAAAGAATAAGTCCTGGGGTCGATTAGTTCGGCTAAAAGGCGGTGCTCCAGCATGGCCACAGTCAAATGACTGAAACAAGTAAAAGAGTAAAAAGAGTATATATATATATAGATACATATACAAATATATCTGCCTGCAAATCAAACCCCATGTAGTGTTAAGTGTGCAACATCTGGATAATAAAACTGGTTGGTCACAGCTGGAGTGCATTATTGTTATTCCTTAGTATAAAGGATTTATTGAAATGTAAGTAAAATGTATTCTTGTAGTTGCATATATCCAGAAACAAACTATTTTTTGTTGATTGGTTTTCCATTTCAATAGGAAATAATCTAATAATGCTTTGAAATTTTGGCACAAGGCCAGCAATTTCGGAGGAGGGGGTAAGTTGGTTACACTGACCCCAGTGTTCAACTGATACTTTTTTCATTGACCCTGAAAGGACGAAAGGTAAAGTCGATCTCGGTGGAATTTGAACTCAGAACGTAAGGTCAAATGAAATACCATTAAGCATTTTGTCCAGTGTGTCTGTCAGTCAGCTCACTGCCCTAGGAATTAATCTAATAATAATCATTTAAATTCAGGTCCATTATAAAGTCTATGTGAAATTTTAGTTTATAGAAATTTAAAATTATAGTGCTTTTAATAAAAATAGCATTGTACTTTCTAATAAAACTTACTCTTAATGAAGTGGAGTGGTTGTAATTGTGTGAATTTGTGTCAATAGATTGTTTCTCTTAAATTAATCATCCTAAAATATACTAGAAACTTTCATCAGAAAATCCTGAAAATCCCTTCCACTACCTTTTCATAAAGCTTTCTATTATTATTCTCCTATTCATTTACACTTCCAGTATATATATATATATATGTATAAACAGGTTGTAAAGTTAACAACACTACTTACTTACTTACTTTACTATATAACGGTTTTCCCGTTTTCTTAACCGATATTGCATGCAGTTTTCAATATGTTTCATGTCATTACAACCTGTTTATACACATGTATTTTAAGGTCAACTATTAATGTTGTCTGTTGTTTGCTGTCTGCTATGAATTAATGAAACTTGACCCTGAAGAGATGCAAGATCCCATTTTCTTATCTCAGACAAGAGTGAGTCGAGATATTGCATTGAAATGTGCACAGGTCATTATTAAACAAGTTTTTACGATGGATCGCGTTTATGGCTTTTATTTAAATTGATATATATATATAGATCAAAACAGTTTGATTCTAGAGTACCATACTGGCATGGGTTGGATGGTTTAATAATATTTGGCAAGCTGCAGGGCTGTCATCTTTGGCATGGTTTTTTATTCCTGCTAGCCCTTTCTAACATCAACCAATTTACAGTATATATTGAATGTTTTGTTTCATGCCACTGACTTTAATGAGGTTCCAAGTAACTTGCAAGACAGGAAAAGAACAGGGAAAAAAAGGTAAAAAAAAGCTAAGTGGCTGGGTGGCATAGTTTGAAATGGGGAGGTGGTTTTATGCCAGATTTTGAGAGGCTAATGTATGAGAGAAGGACAAATAGACAGGTGTCCTACTATAGAGAAGATGCATGGCTACCTCACATTGTATAAGCACTTGCAGGAGTAGCTAGGAAGAAGATAAAAATAGTAGTGATGGGGTATAAGGAATTTGTGGGGAGAGGGGGTAGTTTCATAATAGTGTGGTGGGGAGAGGGGGTAGTTTCATAATAGTGTGGTGGGGAGAGTAACATGATTAGAGATGTGGGAAGAAAGGATAATGAGAATAAGGAATGGAAGGTTCTAGGGTGAGTAAGAGGTAACTTATAATGAAAAGAAAGGAGAGGAAATAACATGTACTGAGTGGCGCCCAAGGTAGAGAAATAATGGTGCACTAGGTGTTAGAGGAATGAGATGTGGCATGGAATGCTTGATGGGGCAGAATGGGTCACAAGCATAAACAGAATGTTTTAGGAAACCATTTTTTACTGTGATGGACAGGTCTTTTCAAGCACAGCGAATCACCAATCATCTTGGTTGATTGTCATCTTCTCTGTAAGGTTCAGCATCTTGAGATCAATCTTCACTACTTCATTCAATATCTTCATGGGCCTTTTTCTTCAACAAGTTTCATAGTATTGGGTCATGTATTTACTGCCTGTCAGCTCTGGTATTTGAGACAAACATGAAACACAGTAATTTGTTCTTTATTGCTAACTACTTAATTGGGTGTGGTGTTTGTTGCAAGTCTGCCTTTAACAGTAGTTTGAATATAATATTTCTGCTCGTGATCAAGTTGTGGTAACAGCTAAATCTCCTTCAAACTGTACCTTAACATCTTAAATAAAGGAAAATACATTGAACATTTTGGTCTCTGATATATAGATGTACAGGATGTTTGCAGTTGCAGTTGGCCAGCTGGAGAGCTCCATTTTTATGTTTTGGCATGGTTTCTATGGCTGGATGCCTGTCCTAACACCGACCACTTTACAAAGTGGACTGGGAGCTTTTATGTAGCACCAGCATGGGCACTTTTATATAGCACTGGCATGGGTACTTTTATATGGCACTGGAATGGACACTTTTATGTGGCACTAGAATGAGTGCTTTTACATGGCACCAGACCCATGAGCCTGCAAGACTTGGATCTCTCATTTGAGAGAGGATGTAAAGGACATGCCTATATGCAAAAAAAAAAAAAAAAAGGACACATTAGATTTCCTTTTTTTTTTTTTTATCCGTTTCAGTCATTGGACTGTAGCCATGCTGGGGCACCACCCTGAAGAGTTTAGTTGAACAAATCGACCCTGTAACAAGTAGAATAAATAGCAGACTGAAAAATATTTGCAGTCTAGTACTTGTTTTATCAGTCTCTTTTGCTGAGCTGCTAAGTTATAGGGAAAAGGCACCACCAGTTGTCAAGCAGTGGTGGAGACAAACACAAGGGCACACACACATACACACACATGCGTGTGAGACAGACTTTCTTACAATTTCTGCCTACCACATTCCCTCAGAAGGCATTGATTGGCCTGGGGCTATAAGTAGAAAACACTTGCCCAAACATGTAAGAAGATGGGATGGTCATAGATGGAATGGCTTTGATCATAGGTTTGCTCAATCAGGCTTGACTTGTATTAAACAACAATTAAACAAATTAAAACTAAGAGAAGTGTATTTAGAGATTTAGTGTTATACAGTGTTCTGTTAAGCTTTACTCATTTCAAACAAAATAGCCTGTGGAATGTTCCTTAGATATTTAGAAATCCTAGGATGAAATTAATATCTACAGTGATAGTAAAACTAGTATAAACTAGAATACTAATTTTACTATTATTATATAGAGATATAATATAATAGTAAACATAATATCTTAAATATTGTCAAACTTGAATTTCTTAGTGTCATAATAGGAGCTGGCATCCATAGTGTAACAATAGTAAAACTAGTACCCTCAATGTCATTGGTAGTTAGTACCCTTAATGTAATCATCATCATCATTGTTTAACATCTACTTTCCATGCTATTATGGATTGGACGATTTGACTGAGGACTGGTGAAACCGGATGGCTACACCAGGCTCCAATCTGATTTGGCAGTGTTTCTACAGGTGGATGCCCTTCCTAACGCCAACCACTCTGAGAGTGTAGTGGGTGCTTTTACGTGCCACCGGCAAACTAATATCTATATAATAGTAATAAAAGTAATATCCTAATGTAGTAACAGTCAAACTAGTATTCTCCATATAATAGTAAAGCTAGTACCCGCTAATGATAAAACTCCTATCCTCTATGTAATAGTAAAACTAGTGTTCTCTATGTAGTATTAGTGAAGTTAGTCTCCTTTATATAGTAGTAGTAAAGATAGTATCTGCTATCTAGTAATAATAAGGCTATGGATTTGGTAGAATGGCAGGTAACATAATTTGTTCCAGCCTTTATATTCTGACATCAACTCACCCTGTGTTAAACCTTGCCATTCATCAGTTCTTCCCAGTTTGAGCAAATTTAATGTCGGTTAAATATTGAGGTCAAATTAACTAATACTGCTAGGCGTCTTCAAACAAGAGACTGGTTGTTGAAGAATGGACACAGTATTGTTATGAGCTGCTACTTCAGCTTTATAAGAATTGTATCCAGCCGAAGAAGTAATAGTGAAATCAGTATTCTCTATTAAATATTGTCCTATAACCAAATCTTTTATTAATGAAATGGATCACTTCTTACTCAAGGAAATTCATGTACTTAACTGAAGTCTGAACCATAAAAATGCAAGTGAGAGTTTTAAAGACACCTTATGTAGAATAGACCCGGTCAAACTTCGAGCTTTGATATTTGTTCCAATGAAAGGCCAAATTGATTTCAGAAAAATTTGGATTCAAAACTTCTCTTACAATTTTATAGCCTATTTACGACAATACTACTACTACTACTACTACTACTACTACTACTACTACTACTACTACTACTACTACTACTACCACTACTACTACTACTACTGCTGTTACTACTACTACTACTACTACTACTACTACTACTACTACTACTACTACTACTACCACTACTACTACTACTGCTGTTACTACTACTACTACTACTACTACTACTACTACTACTACTGTTACTGTTACTACCAAAGTGAGTGCTAGGATACTTGATTATGTATGAATAAAAATACCTTCAAAACAGGGAGACAACCCTGAAATTTTAATTGGAATTAATTATGGAATGCAGGAGGCATCTTCGAGTATTTATTCCAGTTATTCTTTGAAGTTATGCTACTCAGTGTTCATTCATAAAACCTTATATCTCTTTCGTCATTTTAGGATTGTACAGGTATGGCTTGACTGTTCTCACTGATGAGGCCCTATAAGATTGAAACATGTTTGGAGTTGTCACTCCTCTGCTGCATTTCATATGTAATTAATTAAAATTTTAGAAATTCTTTTTATTGCTAGAATTAATCATTCAGGTAGTGATTATGTTCATCACTAAGAGTGCAGTTTTGATTAAATAAAATTTCTTGGCTTACTACCTTAAGTATAACTGCATTCTCTTTACAGCTGCCACAGTTATGTCATCTTGTCTTTAAAGCTGTCATGTTTAGAACAATAGAAAACAATTAAATTATTTATATTTTCCGATACTATTTTTAAGAAATTGCTTGACTTCTTTCTGTATCATGCAATGGAAAACCACCTGTTTTTATTCTACTCATGGAACCTGACTTTACATGAAGTAACATTATGAATATAACTAAATCTAAAGACTTAGTCTTTGTTGTTGTAACAGTATTGTTTCCTCTATCATAGACTGAAAGATACAAAGTTTAGGAGAGAAATATAGTTGATTATATCAAATGTTTTGGGTACTTATTTTATTGACCCTGCAAGTATGAAAAACAAAGTCAGTGTAATTTAAAACCTTAAGGTGTTAAGAATTGTAAATAAATAAGCACAGGAGTGGCTGTGTGGTAAGTAGCTTGCTTACCAACCACATGGTTCCTGGTTCAGTCCCACTGCGTGGCACCTTAGGCAAGTGTCTTCTACTATAGTCTCGGGCCGACCAAAGCCTTGTGAGTGGATTTGGTAGACGGAAACTGAAAGAAGCCTGTCGTATATATGTATATATGTATGTGCATGTATATGTTTGTGTCTGTGTTTGTCCCCCCAGTATCGC
Source organism: Octopus bimaculoides (assembly GCF_001194135.2). NCBI lineage: Eukaryota > Metazoa > Mollusca > Cephalopoda > Octopoda > Octopodidae > Octopus > Octopus bimaculoides. The sequence continues at coordinate 21,016,608 of NC_068981.1, forward strand.
TTGACAACCGATGCTGGTGTGTTTACGTCCCCGTAACTTAGCGGTTCGGCAAAAGAGACCGATAGAATAAGTACTGGGCTTACAAAGAATAAGTCCTGGGGTTGATTTGCTGGACTAAAGGCGGTGCTCCAGCATGGCTGCAGTCAAATGACTGAAACAAGTAAAAGAGTAAAGAGTAAAATATTGCTAGACATTTTCTTCAAATGCTGTATTGATTCTACCAATCCACTTCTAAATCTTTAGAAATAATTATCTCAAAAACTTTAAGCATTGAATCTTCATGAATTTTTCATAATTCTTTGAAACCTTTTGTTTTTCTCTATCTGCACCATAATCCACAAATAGATGTTTTCTTTAATCCATATAATTTTCATTTCTTTTTTTTGCAAATTTCAGAATTTAAAAGCTGGTAATTATGTAACTCCACTGAATATTCTATAAATTTCTGGTTTAACTTATTTAATGTGTGAAAGACCAGATCTGAATGCTGATTAAAGTTATTGATATGATAAAATATTCTGTTGATCATGTTAAAATAGAAATATGATTGGTTGATTAATTAAAAATTGATTTAAAATAAATAAAAAAAAAAAAAATTAGTTTGATACAGTTGCATGGTAATTTTAATTACTATAAGTTAAATGACTGATTTCGTCATTGGATAAACAAGTCTATAACATCTACAGCAATGGTATATAAGATCATTTTAACATTGTTATATTAAAAGCATTTTCAAGCATCAAATTAAAAGAAAAACTTTTATTGTATTTTGTTGGAAAGTAATTTATTATGATTTTTTTTTATTTTTGCCCTCAGATGACTATGTCCGGACACTGCAAGGTATACTTGCATTACTATCTGTTACCTGTTCAAGCAACTGCTTCTCATGGCATATATTTTCCTTGAATAGTAATTTAGAAAATGCTTTTCCAATATATAATCCCTCCTTACCTTCTTTGACAAGCATACTGTTTACCCCACTTAACTAATTATCTCTCTCTCCTTATTCTTCAGTATTAATCCTTTATTTTCAATATTCACATATATTGGTGTATTTTTGTTTTTTTTTATATTTTATTTTTAACATAATGGTTTAAGATTATGGCGTTACATTTTCTTTTTTTTTTTGTTAAACAATTTTTCATATTAACTTGTTTATTTTGAATAAACCTTTCAGTATCTAATACGTGTAATATAATGTTTCCCGTGCTTGTTTAAATAAAATCTATGAGAAGTTATACATGCATTTATCCTGATAAATACATAAAAATAGATTTCTGAAGCAATTCATGTGGTCATGTCCTCTGAATTGGCTATCTTTAGAAACTTTTCTTATTTTCCCATCCTTAAATTACATTTAAGAGCTGTGGATTGACAAACATAGCAGTGGAGAAAATGCCCTGCAGTATTTTAGTTCTACATTTTCAGTTCAAAATCCCATCTGGATTTGTTTTTTATACTTCCAGATTTAATAAAACGAGTAGCAGTCAGTTACTAGAGTCTGTTGCAATCAATATTTTTCTCACTATAATTTGTGATCTTGTAACCTTACTTTAAATCATATCACAGATATGGCTTTGTGGCTATATTATCAATTTATTACTAATGTTATGGATGTAGCTTGGCAGATTTGATAAGAGTGTCAGACAAAGTGCTTTGTAGTATTTAACTACAAGGATTTATTTTCTGAGTTCAGTTCCCACTGATGTCAGTTTTACCTTTCAATTTCTGTTTGTTCTTACTTATATCTATGTAAGAAATCAATATTTATTACAAATGTATATTATATAAGTTACTATGTTGGTGTTGACCAATTGAAACCTTATGTTATCATTCTTGTTATAATAAGATTTTTAATTAGAATTTTACTTTAAATATGGATATTTTAGTGCGGGTAGTGTCAGATGGTTTGGTATCTTTCTTCTGCTCAGAATCCTATAGTTTTTTCATAGTGCCTTGATGTTACAATTTTTCCTTTACTTCATTGAATATATTATTGTATGTCATTTGAACACTAAATACGGAACTGTTAATACTCTATCCTCCTTAACTTTAGAATTATTTAAGAATATATAAGAAAGACTTCAGGCATACATGGCTGGTAATTGTGCTGTTTAGAACTATATTTAATTTTTCTTTTTGACTAAAGTTGTCTCCAGAACAGTGTTTATGTTAAATTCACTTAAAACCTTCAGAATCAACCTGTGCTACATGAGAGATGTCTGCAAATTTGTTCCAACATTAAATACTGCCTCTTAGTATGCCCTGAAAATTTTATGTTAGTTACCTATTTTTATTGTTTTGACCACTAGTATTTCAACTTCACTTCATTCACCTCATCTAGTTGATTCTGTTTAACTTTATTCTGGACAATTCCATTATTCACTTAATTGCATATATTTTTAAAACCCCAAATTATTTAGCCTCAAATCTGCATAAAATTCACTGATTATTTGTCAGTCCTTCATTTAAAAAAATAGGTAAATGTCGTATGAAATCGAATATTTAATTTCTTTGATATGTATGAAATGATTCTGGGTGCTCCCAGTTTCATGACTTAAAGTGATAGCTTTCAGTATTTTGTATTTACAAACATTATCTTCATTTTATGTTCACATTTCACTCTGGCGTGTGTTGAATGGGTTGTCATGATCAAAGTTAGTTCATTTTTGGAATTATTGTCCTCTTAGAAGGATCAGGACTATGTCTTGTTCATGTATTCTATTTTTGGCATGGTTTCTTAGGTTAGATGCCTTTCTTAAAAACCAACTACTTTATAGTATTTACTGGATACATTTTGTAGTGGCTCCAGCACTAGAGGGGTTGTCATAACCTCAAGAGGACAAAACATTTTGGTTCTCTGGATCCTATGTTGTCTCTGCTGATTCACCAACAACTTCAATGAGTATTCATTTAATGTGAAGTTGTCTTGTCCTCCACAAGACAAAAGAATCCTTACTATTATTCTATGATGTATTTGTCCATTCAAGGTTATGTGAACAAGATAGTGAGTAGAAAAGAGGAGAATTGTAGGAGATGAGCTAGGGTGAGTAGAAGAAAGAAGTGAGAGTATGACGAGAAAAACAGATTCATCAGGGTGGTAGAGAAGGAAGATGTGGAAGAGACAGGTCTAGGGTTAATGAAAGAGAAGTATTAATGGTGGGGTGTAATGAGAGAGAGAGGGTGATGTTTAGTTGTTGAAATGGTTAAAGTAAGAGAGAGCAATGGATTAAATAGCAAATGACCTGAGTAGGAGTGGTGGCCAGCAGTTCAGGTGAGCAAAAAGGAACAGTGTATTGGATACCAACAGATTTAATATAAACTCTCACCACATAGGTATTGTACTGGAATGAAAAGAGGAGTAATATGGATGGTGATAGATGGAAGGATTGAGTATAGGGAAATCTAGTGTTATTCTTCATTACAAGTTTGGGAACTAATGTTAAGAGAGTTAAATATATTCAGGTTAGTCTTACCATTTCAATGAGTGAAAGACTAACAAAGTTTGGATTCTTGTGTACTATGAACTTGTTTTTTAATTGTATAATAGAATTTTTCCTTAAATAAATTTTTGAAGATAGTTCTGAATCAAATGGTGAATGGACATCATTGTATTGTTTCCGTTATCATCTACATTAGCCTCTGATTGACCAGTTTAAATTTTTCTTAACCTGCATAGCCTTAGTTATTGTCATTGAGTAACTGAAATTATGTGTAAGTCTTTGTTGGAGTGTATGAATTTGGGTCATTGAAGAATATCAGAGGGAGTTAAAAAACCTTACATGGAACTAAATCTAATGATTGTCGTAGTCATACTGATACATATGAATAAAAAATAAAGCAAACAAAAAATAAACTAAGTGGAACATAAGTAAATTATGTGTACACAGTTGTTGTCTTATAAAATAATGGACTTGGCATTACTGAGCTCAGAATAAACCCATATGTTGCTTTCTAGTCCTTATAAGGCATATGGATCAATGTTTATGTCATATTTATTAAGAATAGTTTAGTGGGGAAATAAAAGTAAGAAAAATGGCTGTTAAGAGAAAAAGAAAAGTCTTGTTAATTGCTGACAAGTATGAAATAGTTACTCTACTTGATCAAGTGTCTCAGGCAAAGGTGGTAAAATAATTGGGGTTTTTTCCCCGAGCCATGAAAGAAGAAATTATTGCAGCCTATCAATTTAAAGCAAATCGAAACAGAAATGTAGAGATCTGGAAAAAGATGCTTATCTAGATGAGGAATTATCCTAATAATTCATCACTGTTAAACCCAGAGACATTGTTATCTAGACTAATCCTGTCAGAGAAGGCCAAAGATTTAGCAGAGCATCTAAACAGGATTAAGTCTGTCTCTGTGAGTGGCTTGTTGTCTTGATGGAAAGGCAGACATAACATTGGATTCAAGAAGCTTCATGGCGAGAAGAAAGATGTTAATGTAAATATAGCTGATAATTGAGAATCTAAAAACATGCAGTCTAATAACATCCACAGTGCAGACAAACCTGGACTTTGAGGTGGTATTCTTGTACATGATATGGTGAAAAGAAGAAGATTTAAAGAAAGCAAAGTTAGTTTCAATTATGGGAATTATACCAACATGTCAAGAAGAGATGAAAGAAAATGAATTACTATTAACTGGGAAAAAGTAAAAGACCCACATACTTCTGTGAATTATAAAACTAGTAGGAATGCTTAAATGAGTGGATAAATATTTACTATATGATTTGGGGAATTTGTCAGAGAGGTGACCCAGAAGAAGAGAAACTGGTGTATTGCTTGTTGACAATTGCAAATCTTAAATGTATCAAACTACTGTTTCTTCCATTAAACACATTACAGAGCTTTGAAATCATTACATAGAGTGGCCTTTGTCTGAAAGCTGTGTTTTTTTTCCTTTCACATTGATGGTCATCTAGAAGCAAAAGCAAATGACCTCCCATGCTGGTGGCACATAAAAAGCACCATTCAAGTGTGGTTGATGCCAGTGCTGCCTGACTGGCCCCCATGCCGGTGGCACATAAAAAGCACCCACTACATTCTTGGAGTGGTTGGCATTAGGAAGGGCATCCAACAGTAGAAACCTTATCAGATTAGATTGGAGTCTGGTGTAGCCTCCTGGCTTGCCAGTCCTCTGTCAAGCTGTTCAACCCATGCCAGCATGGAAAAGGGACATTAAACGGTGATGATGATGATGATGAATAACTGTTTATCATATTCATGGAAAATAATGCAAGGTCGCAAAAAAAATTGTCATTATTAACCAACCTTAAATTAACATAAAATTTTTATGGATGGTTTGAATTTAGATCATTTTAAGAAGTGTGTATCATAGACCAGGGACAGTTTCATGTGAGTGTGTATCAATCATTAGCAACTAGAAGTCATGAACAATTAAAGATCACGAAATTTATCAACTGGATTAAAAATGTCATGTTAGTGTAACTACATATTTATCTCTTCTTGAGTCTTGCACAGGAAGAAAATGGATTAAAACATATATTTGAACAAATGAAACTTTAGAAAATATAAGAAATAATTTGTTGTAGATCAATTTGAAGAAAATTTGTTGTAGATCATTTGAAGTTGATCAGTAATAATTTTGCAATACATCAAATCAATAAATATTATTTCTTGCCACTTCAAACCAACATCTCTTCATGTTTAACCCTTTTGTTACCATATTTCTATTGAAATACACAGACTTTGTTACATTATCTTGCTTATTTTATCAATATTAAAGGAGAATGAAAGGCAATCAACTGGGCATAAAAAGAAGAAACTAGCACAGATTGGAATATAACCTTTGTTGTGCCACTCAACAACCTGTTATTTTCATTAACAGTGACTAATGTTCTCTAAAGTCTATAGAATAATTCTTGTAGCTTTGATTAACATAAAAAGCAAAACATTACAGCTTCATTTCATCACTGGCTTCCTTCTTCTCTGAACAATTTGCTATCCTCTGGTGTTTTATCAACCAACCACCTCTGTATGTCTGTCTGTTGTAAATCCTTCCTTGTCACAGTTACATTCCTCCCCTGCTTCTCTTATTTTAGCTGTCACAGCATTTATTATACTAATTTCTCTTAGAATCTTTATACCCTGTAGTGGCTTTTACAGCTTGTGAAAACAATCTTTTTATCACATGCAGCTACACACTAATTGAACCAACAACAAAGTCACTACATGATTGTTCAACAAGCTTGGAATAGCAGACAAATCTTCATCAAATTACATCCTACTGTTAAAAAAGAGAAAAGGAAGGGCACTCTTGATAATGATACTCACTGTGTCTAAAAAAAAAAAAATGGGTGATGGGATGGTTATTGTTGGAATATATTAAATCACATGTCTGTCCTTTCAGAGCTGTGGGTTTTAAAACAACAGTAATACGCTAAATTATGGGGGCAAGACCCTTATAATGGATCCTATAGGAAGCTGCACCAAATAATGGACGAGGTGTTTCTTATTTATTGTATGATGGTATATTTGTTTTTCTCTTCATACATCACACAACCCATGTAACACTCCACTTGTGTTGTACAGCATCGTGAAGAATGCGCATCTAAATGGTCAGTCAAGCAGTTAGAAATGTCAGCCAAATCTCCTTTGAATTGCATCCTGCTATTTTTAGTATAGGAAGGATACATTGGATAATGCAATCCTGTGCTATGTTTGAAAATAAGATAAGATTATCATGTTTGAAATGCCTTGCATTCTATAGGTCATCTCAATCAGAGCAGACTTGAGACTATGCAATATCAGCAACAGCAGACCCAGCATGCCATATCTGCACCTTACTTGAGCTTGACCTTATTACTTAACACCATTCTCTCCCATTTTCTATATACACAAATCAAAAGTTGTACATTAATAATGTGGCTGAGGGGAAAATACCTTGAGTGAGTGTTCTGCATACTAATTACAAATATGATTGAGTCCTACATATGAGCATTTAGTAGGCAAAATTGTTCTCTCAAGTGTGTTTGAAATCTAAAACCAACATTCAAGGGGCATAACTTCTATAGGATCAATTAATTGAAATTTTTGGACAATATCCCCCCCCCCCCAGCTATGTTGTAGTATTCTTTATCAGTGTCACTGCACTCTCTCTCTCTTATATATATATATATATATATATATTACTCTATCTTGCCAACTGAGTAGATTATGATTTACTCTGGAGTTTTAATAATACTGAAACATGTCCATTGCTTTTGCCAGTTGGCCTCTTAAAACCAGATCCTCTCAAAATTGCAACACCTATATTGTCCCAATACTTTGATCAGCTGATTTTGTGGGGGTCACCTCCTTGGTTACTTGCTTTAAATTCTAAACACTCCTGGAGGAAGTATTTGTCTACTAATTGCTTGGATAATCTCAGTTAAATAACGGTTTTTTTAAATTTACTATATTATATCTGAGACCTTACCATTGTTTGCTACAGTCTATATTACCATAATAATGAAAGTTTCACCTACTTACCTAACCAACATTTATGATTATAGTTTTACTAAATATTCACTCTTTGTCTTCACATATACATAACTCTTTACTGCATACATACATCTTGGCTGATTACACACATTTCTACTATATGCATGCATAACCACAGTAAGCATGCATCTATACTGTATACAAGCATCTCTACTGTATGCATGCGTTTCTACTATATATATGCAACTCTAGTTTACATGCATCTCTGCAATGTATATGCATTTTTAAGTATCATATCTACTATATATATATATATAT
>NC_068981.1:21024444-21042322 GCF_001194135.2 Octopus bimaculoides
TATATATTATATATATATGAGTGTGGTCGATGCCAGAGCCTCCTGACTGGCTCCTGTGCTAGTGGGACATAAAAAGCACCATTCGAACATGGTCGATGCTAGTGCCACCTGCCTGGCCCTCATGCTGGTGGCTTGTAAAAAGCACACTACACTCTTGGAGTGGTTGGCATTAGGAAGGACACCCAGCTGTAGAAACCTTGCCAGAACAGATTGGAGCCTGGTGCAGCCTCCTGGCTTGCCAGTCCTCAGTCAAACTGTCTAACCCATGCCAGCATGGAAAGCAAACGTTAAGCGGACGACGATGATGATATTATAATCATTGTTTCATCATTCACTTTCATTGCTTGCATTGGTCAGATGAAATTTGAGGCAGCATTTTTACAAGTGGATGCTCCTCTTGTTATCAACTCTCTGTACATCAAAAATACTAAAAACGTAAAACCTAGTTACAACATAAGCATTTCATTTCCACTCTATACACAAACCACAGTATTCCAGAACAACTACAATGCTATCCTCCCCACTCGTGCTCTATTCTAACACTACTCTAATATCAGAGGAGACTATAACCTTCACTCATTTCAGATAAATGCAAATCTATCTATCTATCTATCTATCTAATCTATCTAATCTATCTATCTATCTATCTATATATATATATATAGGTTAATGCCAGTACCCCCCTCCCCAACTAGCTCCTGTGTCAGTGGCACGTAAAAAACACCATCCCAACGTGGTCGATGCCAGTGCTGCTTGACTGGCTACCATGCTGGTGGCGTGTAAAAAACACCCACTACACTCTCAGAGTACATGGCGTTAGGAAGGGCATCCAGCTGTAAAAACCTTGCCAGATCAGACTGGAGCCTGGTGCAGCCTTCTGGCTTGCTAGTCTCCTGTCAAACAGTCCAACCTATGCCAGCATAGAAAACAAACGTTATACAATGATGGTGAGTTTTTTTTTTTTACATTTATATCTGCAGCATCAGTAATGCTTACACCCACAATGCTCATAACGCTTATATTTACAACGCCCCAAACACTTTCATATACAATGCTTCTTCACTCCCCCCAGTAGAGGCAACGACCTTAACAATTCTAATATTTGAATGATGGTAGGTTAAAAGCAAGAACAACTATTATGATAGCTGTTACCAAATGATCACATGAACCTTCTTTTCAGGTGCTGAATAACATCTCCCCTTCCTGTGTTACCCCCCATATTTTTTCCCAGTTTTCAGAGTTGGCACTGCAAATGTAGGCACATTGAAAGGTAGGTCTAGCAAGATTGTAGAGATGCTTGAATGGAGACATGTTGATGTATGTTGCATACAAGAGGTAAGGTGGAGAGGAGCTTCAGCCAGAGTCCTCACAAACAAAGCACATAGTGATGGAATAGGGGGTGTGGGCATACTTCTTGCAGAGGAATGGGTGGATAAGGTCATTGAGGTAGTGAGGGTGTGTGATAGAGTACTTAAACTCAGGCTAGTCTTGCAGAATAGTATAGCTACAATTATCTCTGCCTACATGGGCCTACCAAATGAACAGAAAGGATCACTTTTATGATATTCTTCTGCAGGCTACCTCAAAGACGAGTGACAATGATCTCATCTTTGTGGCTGGAGATTTTAATGGGCATGTTGGACAGCAACCTGGTATCTTCCATGGTGTACATGGGGGCCATGGAGTTGGTACCAGAAAGGAAGAGGGAACAAGGCTCCTGGAGTTCTGTGTGATCTGCAACACCAACTTCAGGAAGCCAGCTAGTGACCTGATAACCTATCAATTAGGTGACTCTGCTAGCCAGATTGATTTCATTCTTACCAGACAGCGGGATGCATAGTTGCACTTAAATAAAAAGACCCTTCCTGGTGAAGAATGTACCCCACAACATAGACTAGTTATTAGTGACTCGAGGCTAGAAGGATGCCAAAAAAGCAGACCAATCTGGAAAAGAAGGACTTGGAAGCTTAAGAACTCTTCACATGGTCAGAGATTTAGGGATATCCTTACTGAGAACTTTGATAAGGAGGAGGAGTTACAGTCCTGTGACATAGAAGGAAGCTGGGAATTCCTGCGAGACAGATTGCTGAGTGCCACAGACCAAATCTGTGGCTGGTGCAAAGTCTCTTCCAAACCTAGGGTAACATGGTGGTGGAAAAATACTGAGATGCTTAAAATATCAGGTGGTGTGGGTTATGGTCTAGTCACCCACATCGTAAATCAGGTAGTTCATGAAGGAGTCATACCCAATAACTGGTGTAGCAACTGCAGGAGAAATATCTAGCCAAAGATAAACATCTGCATTTGGCTTTTGTTGACTTGGAGAAAGCCTTTGACAGGGCCCCCCAATCCCTTATCTGGTGGTCAATGCGGAAACTGGGGATAGACAAGTGGTTGGTAAAAACTGTACAAGCCCTGTACAGGGATGCTGTCAGTAAAGTGAGGGTTGGCAATGAGTATAGTTCTGAGTAGAAGTAGGGGTCCTCCAGTAGTCCATGTTTAGTGCAGGCTTCTCTATAGGTCAGGAAGACTTCCCATTGTGTCTTCAAAAGTCTGTGAATGATGTAGAACCTCTGACAGTGTGTAGTAGTAGATGCAGAAAGAAGCACTCCTGCTGATTAGGGTGCACAGTGTACATCCGCCTGATGGCCCCACTTCTCAAGACAGCATCTTCTTCCCAGTCCTCAATGCGTGTTCTTTGCTTGTGTCTGTTTCATCTATTGTGTGCCCAGGTATAGTACATGGGGACCTCTACATACAACAGTATTTGGGCAAACAGATCACATTGGCATAATTTGAAGAAAGCTGTCAAAGTGGTTTCTCATGGATTCAGAACTATGTTTCAAGCATTGTCTTCTGTGAAATATACACGCTGGCCATTTTCAAGATGTACAGATAAATTTTAAGGTGTTCCTACATGTAAACAGGGTGTGATCTTTGTGCATTTGTCTAAAAGCAGAAGAGTTCTTCATGCAGCACTTGTCAATTGGCTGAAGTGACATGAAAGGCATCGTCATTCATGGTATATTCGTGAATAAGTCACTAACCGAAATAAGTGGATCTATTGTTTACGAAAATACTATTTGTTTAAGGGTTGTACTGGATAAATTGTGAAAATAACTCTAACAGTTCAAATACTAAGAAATAAGCATACTCAATTTGATTTATACCAAATAATATAGGAAAATGAATGGGTTATTTCCTTTGGCTGTTAAAATAAAATATGTTAGTTATATATAAGGATCCCTTCCAGGGGCCCTATTATCGATTTTTTTCAACAATCTGAGTATGCCATGAGGTTTCCAGACATGAGAGTTCTACTCACATGTCCAGTTTCATCAAAATCGATAAAATGATGTAGGAGGAGTTAGCTAACAACTTCGCAAACACACCCACAGACAGAATTTCCTACATATGTAGTAGATAAAGTTATTAATGTATATTGACCCCTTTATCCATTTAATTTTGGCCTACATTATAAGTAGTAATATTAGGAATAATTGTCCTTATTTTGCCTGAGAGATCTAGTTTCTACTTCAATCAGGCTCACGAAGCCAAATGAGTTTGACACGCCTGCTCTACATGATTAGTTGAGCTGCTGGAAGGGGAGAAACATTAACTGCTGCAAGGAGTTTTATTGAGTATTATGCTGTATTTGTTTAATATTTTGCCTAAAGTTAGATACAAACACACAGGTATTAATTATAATTACTGTTAGGCAGTTGCATATTATCTCCTCATTTCTATAGATGATCTGTTAAGGTTCACACATATTTGTTTTTGATATAAGTTCAAAAGTTTATCACTGTCCTCTTGCTCTTCTCTCTCTCTCTCTCTCTCTCACACACACAGACACACACGCACGCGCACACACACACACACACACACACACACACACACACACACACACACACACACACACACACACACACACACACACACACACACACACACACACACACACACACACACACACACACAGAGTATGACATACTTAGGATCCACTTAACTGTTGAACTCTAAGATAAACCAGTAACTGTATCACTAGGTTTAGAGGACAGAATTGTCAGATAACTAACTAGTTGCATCGTTCTTACCATGTCTGATGAACATGAACTTACAGAATGGCAAAAATACCTTTTAGATGAAGACACAGACATTGCTGTCTGTCAGAATGGTAAGAAAAGATTTCATTTTAAGTTTCTTGTGGACACAACTTCACAATTTTCATTTGTGTCTAATTTACTATTAAGAAATTCCAGCTATAGATTTCTTTTAGAAAGACCCTTTAAAAGACTTAAAGCTCAAGTCTTGTTTTAGACTATCACTTCTTAATTTTCATTTTTAAAAATATAGATATTGAAGTGGTAAATATACTAAATTTTAAAACTTTAGTTTTTCTTAGTTGAATGACAATATATTTTTAGTTGATAACTCATAAGGAAGTAGATAGATTTTGCCTGAAAAATCAAATTTTAGAATAGAATTCCTACAAAAGAAAGGAACAAATCAAAGTGAAATTTTGGTAGAAAACCTAACCAATATTTGAGAAAACTTGATGAGAATATTTTGTGAATAATTGCTAGATTACCATAAATGATATGAAGGAATGTTATACATATGATAGTACTGTGATAATATTAGAAGAAAAAATTTAGAAAAATCTTACCTTTGTATTTCATGAATTTTAGTTGGTGATTTACAATTCTGTGGTAAGTGATAATATTATATAATGTAAATAACACAAATCCATACATGTGGTTTTATACAATACTTCAATTTGATGTTGTTGTTAATGTTTGTGAAGTAATATTATTATTGCAATATCAACCTTGTGATTGCAGTATTGGTAATATCATGGTGTTCTTGTAGTAATCACTGCACTATACCAACATAATTTAAAATGCAAAAACTATTTTCCATAACAGTATAATAAAACCTGAAATTCCACCTTTAGTTGTTGTAATATTCTGTGGTTAAAATAAATTCAGTATTCCTGGTACCATCTTACAGTGTTGTAAAGTGACAAACATATATTACATTCTGTCTACTATACCATTGAGGGTATCTCAAAATGATAGAGATGAAAGTATGTCCTTCATAAATTGGCCTGTTCATCAAACATTTTCATACTCACTTAATAGGAGGGCGTTTTCTGTAAAATTTCAGTGAGATTTGGTAGATAGTAGATAATAGGTATGGAGTAAGTTATTGAATGTTCTCTGTTAGTGACATCAGATTGAATTGGGTTGATAATAGATGTTGTTAGAGCAAAGGTAGGTGGAGGACCAGTTGTATCCAGATAGTAAACTTCTCCCAACCACTAAAGGCCCTAACTACCATGCTCACTCTTAATCTCCCCATCAACACTGATATAGCACAACTTATCTTTACATTTATAATTATTTGATTCTGATATCTTTTATTTTGATCGCAGCTACTTATGATATGACATCCCCCCTCCACAGTGTCCTATTAATGTGAAATTCCAAATTAGTTGATATGCAGAGCAAAAAGAAATAAACTGAATATTTAAGAAATTTTAACCCTTGCAAGTTCTTACCTTAATTATGATCTAAGGAAACTGCATCCATATATAGGATTTTTCATTACTTTACTCTATTGATAGTCTTAAAGTATAGTTTCAAAGCTTTCTGCTACATGTTCATTAGGTTTCTTAAGAGTTTCATCTTCCTTATTATAGTGATCAGTATTATTTCAGTTGTCTTATTATTATTGAGAGCTTTCACTGTGCAGCCTAGTACAGTTCCCTGTACCTTCATTACATGCAGTTTTCTTTTGTTTTCCTGTTGTATTGAACGTACTCTATGTAATGTGTGCCATGCCTAGTTGTGCTGTTTTCTGTGTACTGTATAACTTACAAGTCCTGTAGTATTCTAAGTAAAATGTATACTGTGCCTGGAAGTGCTATTTTCTGTATGTTGTGTGTGAGTGTGCTGAGAAGTTGTAAGTTCAATCAAAATAATGAAAGTACATGATAACAATGAGAATGTTATTATTCATATTCTCTTCTGATCGATAAATCTGGTTAGCTGTGACAAACTTTGATCAACCATGATAAAAACTACATACAGAAAAATTAATGTTGCAGATATATTCAAAAGGCCTGAATGTTAAAGATATAAACACAACATTCTTCAAACCTGCTGTTGATATGTGTGTGCGTGTGTGTGTGTGTGTGTGTGTGTGTGTGTGTGTGTGTGTGTGTGTGTGTGTGTGTGTGCATATATGCATATATGCATATATGCATATATATAGATATGTTATAAGCATACCAAGTGGCAATAATTGAAATAAAGATGTGTACACTTGTGTATTTAACATCTTGTACATCTGAACATGAAAAGATGTTTGCTGCGCTTATAGTCTTGTAGAAAATTTCTTTCTAATAGACCATGTTTGTAATACCACATTATGCTGGACTTTGAATAACATCATTAGATTGTCAGTCATGTGTATGTGTTTTAGCATGATTACACTCTCTCAGTGCCAAACACTGCTTCAGTCATTTGTACATACATAAAACACATATATGATGTATGTACTAGGTAGTTTATTGGTAAATGAAGCAACAAAATATACATGTATGTCAGGTGCCAGTGAGTCGGCATTATGCAAATACGTCTTCATGCATGTGAGTTTGTAGAGAGCCTTTAATTGATTTGGTCTAGAGAAAGGGGCTGTGCCCATGGCCTTTGCAGATCCTCTAAGATTGATGAGATTGATACCATTAATCTTACCCTTAAACTAATACAAGTTGATGACTGCAGAGAAAAATATGTAAGGAAGGAATTCCAGAAGAGCTAAACATAGTGCAGAGTAGGTTAGTACTGGGTGGAGATGGATACAATAAGGGGTGATAGTAGGAGGAAGTGGAGTGAATTAGGAGTGCCAGAGTGGAGTTGGTACTAACCTAACCCGCTGCAAAGAGCTGAGATTACTATGGTAGCAGTAGAAAAAGAAGAAAGAATAATCAGTACATTTGTAGGCCAGAGGTTGGGGTGTGTATGATTTTACATTCACATAGACTTTGTGTCCTTGACTATATGTTTTTAATGAGTTATTAGGAAGTTAAAGTTACAAAGTTCTTGTAGAATTTTGTGCAATGGAAATTGTAGCTGATTATGAAAATGCCATATATGTGAACTGTTGGTAAAAGACGGTGCTGCACAGGCATGTCAAACATGCAGTCTGCGGGCTGCAGATGGCATAGCTAGAAATTTAAAAATGGGGAACCCCAAAATTTTTAATAATAAAAATAGTTAATAATATTGTTACATTTATGTATTTATTTTGCAAGATCCCTGATGTGAAATCATGTGTTGAAACAGATATTGTTATATTTTGGGATGGTCATTTTTTCTCCAAAACAGTGACGTCCCAACATGACTGCAGCTTTCAAGCTGAAACTAGTTAAAGAATTAAATAGTGTGTGTTTATACAGCATAAATTTTTTTTTTTTTTAAATGAATGACCATCCCAAAGTATAACAATAATCAATAATAATTTAATTAATAAAAATAGGATTATTGATGACCAAATGAAAGGTTTTAAAAGATTTTTACTTAATAACAAAAAATTGATATGATGAAAATCTTTGTTGTAAACATGTGTTTAATAATATGCAGCCCTCATGGCAACATGTATGTGAGCAATGCAGCCCATAGGGGCTCTGCAGTTTCACATGCCTGGTGTGGTGAACTCATAATAGTTCTTGTGTGAACTCAACTGCAGTTCTATTTGTTGGAGTGTATGATCATTGTACACAGTGCTGTTCTTCATGTTGCTGGTGAAACAGAATCTGAGTTGATGATTTAATAGCTGCCTTCTGTCCTTGTTAGCACATCTGCTATCTGTTGCTTCTATATCTGCTGTGAGATATGTGGTAGCACTGTCACTCTAAGCTACTCTGTCTGATCCTGGCATACTGAGTTGGGTTACATTACTCGACAATCACTGCAAACAATACCAGTTGGTAAGTTTTGTTTTTCTGTTAGTTCTTCTACTTTGGTCATTAGAGACATTTATTAATATAGCACTGTTCTGAGTCACTGATTGGTTACAAAGGTTGATGATATAGGTTCATTTTGATGCCAGTTTGTCTAAACGAGATGGTAGACTACTTGATTGGTCCAAAAACTAATGACGTATGCCACTGGTATTTCAGGCTGTTGCCATAGAAGCTGTCACTGCTGTGAAAGTATGCACACTAGGTGATTGGTCAAGAAAGGTGCTGCTATGTGGCCGTAGCATGGTCCCATTCCTTGTTAGTCTGCAAGTAGACTTGAACAATCATAAAATCAAATTGAAATCTGTAGATTTGTTCATGTTCCTGGCCTGTTGCAAATATACTATTGTAATATATTCATTAGAACTTTTAAGCTGTGAGGATTTGGTTGTTTATGTTTACATTGTCTTTTTATCATCCCCAATGTGAATTCTTTTCTTCATTCACTTCTGCTTTGTTGATTCTTGTCAAGTATTTGCTGTATAGGCTTTTTTTTTGCTGATTGACAGAATTGTTAGAGCTTCAGACAGAAAGCTTCAGTGAATTTGCTCTGATTCTCTGTGCTGAGTTCAAATCCTGTTGAGGTGAACTTCATCTTTCATCTTTTTAGAGTCAATAAAAAAAATAAAATACTAATCCAACATGGTGGACTGGTGAGACTGTAAGAACATTCAGCCAGATGCCTTGTGGTATTTGTTCCAGTTCTATGTGTTCTGAGTTAAAAGCGAGCTATGGTGCCAGACTTAATTTTTCACCTGGTATAAAACCATAATCTGACACAGGTGTCTTTAGCAGAAATTTCCCTGTTGTAAGCATTCAAGCTAGATTTCCAGTTTGAGGATGCTTTCCTGCCTCCCTGCCACCAGTCTCAGAAGTCTTAGCTAAAAGAGATAAAAATACTATTTTGTTGTTTCATTTTCAGTTTAGTTTGTTTCTCCGTTCTTGTCACAAAATGTGTGTTACCACTGTGTTTCTATCTTATTTTTGTTTTGTTCATGTTTTGTAACTATTTGTATTAATTTCTCTTTATTATTTGATGTTTTTGTAGTCCTATGGTAGATATTTGATAATATTTTTGTACTGGTTAGAGTTGTGATACATGTTATTTTTATTTCGGACTTTATAGTATTAATGTGATGCTTCTCTTAAAATTCTCTCTGAATCTTTTTACTCATTTGTTCTCATTTGTATGTATTATACTCTATCTAGTTCATTTGTATCTAAGTATTTGTAAGTCTATGCTCAATCTAATTATCTTATCTCTGTGTCTTTATCTCACTTGATATTAGTGGTTTTCATTAAATTTTCACTCTTCAATTATTACCTTGACGGATTTATTTTGAAAACTTAATTCCATACCAATTTATCTGCAGAGTACAACCTGATATCTTTATATATAGTTGATTGTCTTCTCATAGTACATAGAACTTGTATCTGCATTTCATCTGGTTTAGCATGTTGGTTAAAAGTGTTGACACCAGACTGAAGCAGGAATAGGGAGAGAAAGTCCCCAATGGGTTTTGTTTATTTTTCATTTTCCTCTTGGTGGTATCTACAGAATTATTTTCTATTCATTCTTGACATGTTTGATGTACTTACTTATTATGGTTGCTCCTTTAATCATAGCTAATGTTTATTGAATCCAGTCCATGCTCAGATCCTTTTTCCTCCTTCTGCAGTTATTGGTTATGGCTTTGTTAGTCATTAATTTATCTTTACAATCACACCCTGTAAAATGGTTAGCATTAGGAAGAGCATCCAGCTGTAGAAATCATGCCAAAGCAGATATTAGAGCATGATGTAGTCCTCTAATTTATTGGATCCTGTTGGACTATCCAATTCATGCTAACATGGAAGATGGTTGTTAAATGATGATGATGAATATCAAGTTTATGCAGTGTTCATTATTTTCCCCAGTTGTGAGTAATTTTTTTACGGTGGTCATTTATCTCGTGTCATATTATTTGTAGCTAAAGCTTTGTAGTTATTAGTCTTTCCTGTTTCCTTAGTCTTAGAGATTAAGGTGTCAACCTAATTAATGACTTGTATGAACTAAAGATCCAACTTTTTAGATATACCACATATCTGTTTAACCTGAGGACCTTACAGAACAGTCCTACATATAGTAGTGAATTATATAGTGTTATATGACAGTTTGGTTATGTTGCACTCTTTCCACTGTCTCGTCTATTTCTGTATGCCTGTAGATTCTAGTGGTGGCCATAGCGAAAGCAGCCTAGGTGGATTTGGTTAAAACACGATAGTTGCTTTTTTCCTGCTCTTATCCCAGCACAGTGCTTGGTGCTAGTGTGGCTATTGATCCTGCAACTATTTTTGTGTTTATGTGCTTTCCATGATTGTCTGGGCTGAGTGGGAGGGATAGTGTTCTTATTTGTGCTGTAGTAGTGGTCTGTCGCATTTGTAGGTGATTTTACATAGAGTGGCAGAGACTGTGAGGGCTGGAGATTCATGCAGCAACAAACCGTAGTCCTAATATGTCCAGAAGAGCTTTCATATAGAGTGGAAGGTTTGTAAGTAGAATATAAGCACTCTGAACCGGTGGTTTTGTATTGTAGTACCAGAGGTGGTCCCACATGGGCTGGTATCAAAAGGACTAATCTTTTAACCAATACTCCCTGCTAGTATGGTTGGAGAGTTTTATTATTAATGTTTTTAAAGTCAGATATTGATGTGCTATAATTATTTTAGTTTAACTAACACAACTAAAGTGTCTTCAAGGAATGTCATTGACAGGGTTAGAATTCACAATACTGTTGTTCTAATAACACACCTCAGTAACATCTTTAATTATTTCTCTAAATAACATGGGTTTCTATTTTCTGTATTTTGATATGTATTTTGAAAGTAGGTTCTTATTCCTTTATCTTACAATTTTGAAAAATTCTATTCCTTAATTTTCCTTTCTCAATTCTTTGTCACCTTAGTATAGTGTTCATGTAGTAATAGCTCTTAGACAAGTTTTGTTGTACCATTTGTTCATAGAAATAACTATTTTAGATATGCCCTACACATTATACCTTAAATTTTACAATTTTTAATGTAACACCTTTGTTAGAAATAGAAGACTGACAAAAATATTTGTTCTTTATTACATAATTTTAATTTGTTATTAGCTTTCTGTATAATTTACTTTCTTTTACTTTTATTTTTGTTTCATTGGGTATGTCTTTCTCTAAATTCCTTTTTAACTAATTACTAAAGCATCACGCAGTATTTCTTTTCAGATTCAAACAACTATTATCTTAAAAGATTATAGAAGAAACAGATATGAATTATATATTGTATCAAATTGTTAATGAATTTATTCCAGATAACTAATTTATTCTTAACCTGTTGCTAAAATGATTTTCCTCTATGTAACACATCTTTCTTCCATGTAATGTAGCATTCCTCTGTGCATAAATGCTGATCATGACACATACCATGTTTGAAGCTTAATCTACATTATCCACATTTTTTCCTCTGTCTTCATGTATTGTGATTGCTTTCTCTCATAATGTATCATTTCTATCCTTACCAATCAAATCATCTCCTGTTTACATTTGCCAATGTTTTGGTTAGACTTTCTCATCTCTTTGCTGCTATAAAACCATACATACAATCAAATCATACATATACATACACTTATGTGTGTGTATGTGTGAACTGATTATTTTAAAGGTATATGTTTGGAATTGTTGTTGGCACTCCATTGCTTATGATGTCGAGGGTTCCAGTTGATCCGATCAACGGAACAGCCTGCTCGTGAAATTAACGTGCAAGTGGCTGAGCACTCCACAGCCACGTGTACCCTTAACGTAGTTCTTGGGGATATTCAACGTGACACAGTGTGACAAGGCTGACCCTTTGAACTAGAGGCACAACAGAAACAGGAAGTAAGATTGAGAGAAAGTTGTGGTGAAAGAATACAGCAGGGTTCGCCACCATCCCCTGCCGGAGCCTCGAGGAGCTTTAGGTGTTTTCGCTTAATAAACACTCACAACGCCCGGTCTGGGAATCGAAACCGCGAGTCCGCTGCCCTAACCACTGGGCCATTGCGCCTCCACATGTTTGGAATACTCATCCACTTACATGTTACATGTTTATTCAACTGAAAATTCTGTAATCCATCCCTTCATCCACATATATATTGGGTCATCCCATAAATAATGCAGTTTTTTTCAATTGCGTGAACTAAAAGACAGAGGGGGATGGGATAAACTACCCGCATCAACTTGCTATAAAAGCAGGTAATAATTTTACCTTGTGCTTAATGTTAGTGCAAATTTTGAAGAGTGCAGTTTGATTTCAACAGTTATTTTTTCAAAGCTATAATGGAAGTGACAAAGGAACGTATTTGGCATATTTTGTTTTATGAGTTCAATAAAGGCAACAATGCAACAGAAAATGCAAGGAATATTAATGCAGTATATAGGGATCGGACAATAAGCTTAAGCCAGTGTCAATGGTGGTTCCAGAAATTCTGAGCCGGAAACTACAGCCTAGAAGATGAGCTTTGTCTTGGAAGATCGGTAGAGCTCGACAAGCATGTCTTGCAAACCCTGGTGGAACAAAATCCCAGCATAACTGTTGAGGAACTAGCAGAGAAACTTGGATTTGGTTATTCAACCAGTTCTCAACACCTGCATGCCATCAGAAAAGTCAGCAAATTGGGTCAATGGGTTCCTCACAAACTTTCCGAGTCTAATCGCATGTAGAGAGTGAATGTGTGCTCTTCTTTGCTGTCACGTCTCACAAATGAACCTTTTTTTGGACTGAATAGTGACTGGTGATGAGAAATGGGTTCTCTATAAAAATGTCAAGCACCAAAGACAGTGGGTAGGAAAAGGTGAAACACCTGCACCTCAGGCTAAAGAAGGTCTTCACCCACATAAGGTGTTGTTATCTATTTGGTGGGCTATGAAAGGTTTAGTTCACTTTGAACTTTTAAACTCAAACCAAACGATAACAAAGGAGATCTATTGCGAGCAGTTTGAGTGGCTTAAGTCAGCACTTGAAGAAAAAATGATCATTTTTGGTTTCAAGACAAAAAGTGTTCTTCCATCAGGCTGATGCTTGGCTACATACAGCATCCAATGACCCCTCTCTTGTCAAAGAATCTTTGTCTTGCAAGCTACTTGGTGACCCTGTCAGTGTTGGTGCCATATAAAACCATCCAGTCCACACTGTGAAATGGTTGGCATTAGGAAGGGCATCCAGCTGTAAAAACTGTGCAAAAACTGACCTTGCCTGTGCTTGTGCCACGTAAAAAGCACTCTGTCTATCCTGCTGGGTTGTTGGCATTAGGAAGGGCATTCAACTGTAAAAACTATCAAAACAGACAGCAGTCTGGTGTAGGCTCCTGACTGGCCAGCTCCTGTTAAAACATCCAACCCATGCCATGCTAACATGGAAGGCGGACATTAAATGATGATATATATATATATATATATATATATATATATATATATATATATATATATATATATATATATATATATATATATATATATATACATATACATACACACACACATATATATACACACATACACTCTAATAATCCTTCCTACTATAAGCACAAGACCTGAAATTTTGGGGGCGAGGGCTACTTGATTACGTCAACCCTGGTACTCAAAAGAATGAAAAATAAAGTCAATCTCGAGGAAATTTTAACTCAGAACATTAACATGGATGAAATGCTACTAAGTGTTTTTGTCTGACATGATTCTGCCAGTTTGCCACCTTTCTATGTACTGATGCCAAGCCAAATAAAAGCATGGTTGTCCTTGCATACAGGCTTGTCCCCTGCATCTCTCTTCAGCTGAGTATTCCTAATCTTGTAGGTTTGTGGGTGCTGGTGCCACATAAAAAGCACCTGTACTGGTGCCATGTAAACTCATCCATGCCAGTGCTGCGTAAAGGCACCTAGTACACCCAGTAAAGTGCTTGGTGTTAGGAAGGGCATTCAGCCCTGTAAACCATGCCAAAACAGACATGGAGCCTGGGCAGCTCTTCAGCTGGCCAGCTCTTGTCAAACCGTCCAACTCATGCCAGCAGGAAAAACAAACATTAAAAGATAATAATGATGATGATGATGATGATGAATACCTTGTCTGTTAAGTCCTGACCCTCCTTCTGTTTTGTCTTTAGTAGTCATTGTATTTGCACTATGTATACACACACAGACACATGTGTGTGTGTGTGTGTGTGTGTGTTGTGGAGATGAACAAAATTGGAGTAGCAAACAAAAAGCAATACCTTATGTTATTTACTTCTCACTATGGATGATTTGTTTCTGATTGAGATCAATAAAATAGGTACTAGACAAAATACCGGACTCAAAATAATGACTGAAACAAGTGGAAAAGAATATCTACGTAAGTAAATTAGTGAATGCAATTCAATGAAGGGTTATTTTTAGGATATGTTCTCTAAAATACACATGTTCAGTTCCATTTAAATTTTCTACAAATCTAATTATTTAAAGACCTGGTATGTATGGGAAATATGTTTTGTTTGTCTCTTTTCAGATCTGAAAGCTTTTGAAAGACGGTTGACTGAAGTTATTGACAAACTGCAGCCAGCAGCCAGGTTTTGGCGAAGTAAGGCAATTACTTTACTTCTTTATTTATATGTATATTGTTTTTCTCTTCATGAAATTTTTGCCAATCCTAAATGACTAATAAAAGCAATAATAATAATAACGATAATAAGGTTTCAAATTTTAGCACATGACCAGCAATTCTAGTGTGTGGGGGGTAAGTTGATTACATTCACCCCAGTGTTCAACTGGTGCTTGTTTATTGGCCCTGAGTATGAAAGGCAAAGTTGACATCGGTAGAATTTGAACTCAAAATGTTAAGGGCCGGAAGAAATGCCATTAAACATTTTGCTTGGTATGCTAACAATTCTTCCAGTTTGCTGCTTTAATAATAATCCTTTCTACGATAGGCACAAAGCCTGAGACTTTGGGAGATGGGAACAGTCGATCACATTGACCCTAGTACTTAACGGGTACTTATTTTATCGACCCCACTGAAAGGATGAAAGGCAAAGTTGACCAGAAAGCGTAAAGCCAAAAGAAATGCTGCTAAGCATTTTGTGCCATGTGTTAATAGTAATAATAGTTACTATAAGGCTTGGAATTTGATGGGCAGGGTTTAGTCCATTACATTAACTCCAGTGTTTGACTGGTACTTAATTTATCGACCCTGAAAGGATGAAAGGCAAAGTTGATCTTGGTGGCATTTGAACTCAGAACGAAATGCCACTTAACATTTTGCCCAGTGTGCTAATGATTTTGGCAGCTTGCCACCTTAATAGTAGTAACAATAAGGGCATTAGAGAGACGTAAAACATGGTATGACCACAAGCCACAGATAGTAACTGAATTAGAGACTTGTAAATCCTGTGGGATTTCCTAATTCAAACACACTAGGTGTTTGGGCACAAGAAACTGGACCTAGTGGTGGTGGACAAAGCAAACCACATGTACTCTCCAATTAATGTTGCATTCCCATTTGACTGACGAATAGTTTATAAGGAAGGCATGAAGATTGGGTTGTCATATACAATCCTCTTAAATATGGGATAGCCTGACTATAGAAGATGAAAAAGGTGAAGACAATGCCAATTGTTGTTGGGGCTTTGGGGACAGTATCAAAAGATATTAGGAAGAACATAAAGAAAATGGAAATAGAGTGTCTGGTAGAGCATGGCCAGAATTACCAGGAAAGTATTAGATAGTATGCCTGCTACTCATGTAAGATTTCAGGAGTTCCAACAAAACACGAGTTAAAAGAATATAATAATATCATCAAGTGGCCTTCTGTAATCAGCAATGAGAACTATTAATTTTGTGGCATTAGAGAAACCATGTCTCCTTAGTACAGCTAGTAACTCAAAATATGTGCTGAATATCTGAAGGTATAAGTTGTGGTTTGATGTTCAACAACTGAAACCAGCAGGATCACTAACATCACTCCTGTTTGAATATAGAAAAATGACAGTCGTAATGATAATTGTTTGACATAAGCACAAAGCTTGAAATTTAGTTGATAAAACCATTCCCAGAACTTGTTCATTATTTTATTGACCCTGGAGGGATGGAAAGTAAAGTTGATCTCAGTGGGACTTGAAAATCAGGAGATACTGGAACATAACTCAAAACCATAAAGTATTCTGTCCTCCTTGCTATCTTTTCTGCTAATCTGTAAGCAATAATGTGTACATAAAGAGAATATATTCATGAGGCAACTCATTAAAAGTTTTGTTTTTATTAATCATGGGATGTAAATTTAATTACTTTATCACTTCTGTAACATTATGTGTGGTATACCAGATAAGTAATCCGGATATATTATAAACCATTATAAACGTGCACATTGTTTTATTAAATGTTGTTTATTTAATTAACATTACACTGTAATAATGTTGAAGTCTTATTACTATCTGTTCCACAGTGAAATGTTAATTAAATAAATTGCATTTAAAGAAAACAATGTTCATGTTTATAATGGTTTACAATATATCTGGTTTACATATCTCTTGAAGTCTGTGAAGACTCATAGCTTAGTGTTTAGAGTGTCAGGCTCACAATCATGAGGTAGTGAGTTTGATTCTCGGATTGGGCTCCGTGTTATGTTCTTGAACAAGACACTTTATTCCATGTTGCTCCAGTTCACTCAGCTGTAGAAATGGGCTGTGATGTCACTGGTTCCAAGCTGTATTGACCTTTGCTTTTCCCTTGGATAACATTGGTAGCATGGAGAGGGGAGGCTGGTATGCATGGGTGACTGCTAATCTTCTATAAACAACCTTGCCCACAACTGTGCCTTGGAGGGGGACCTTCTAGGTGCTTCCCATGTTCATTCATGACTGAAAGGGGTCTTTACCCTTTAATGTTGAAGTCTACTCACCATCATTACCATCATCATTTATTGTCCATATTCCATACTGGCATGGATTGGACAGTTTGACAGGGGCTAGTAAGCCAGAGGACTACACCAAGCTCTACTATCAGCTTTGGTAGGATTTCTAAGGCTGGATGTCCTTCCTAATGCTAACCAATTTACTGAGTGCTTTTTATGTGGCATCGTCACCTATGGGATGATGGCGCTGCCACCGCTGACGACGATGAACAAAAAAAGATGTAATAATACCATCCTTAATCAATAAAGTAATGATTTGAGGAAGTTAGCAGAGATCTACATGAGTTATTAGTGAGTATAAACAGTTCAAAATTGGTTTGATGTGGAGAAGAGGAAAAATCTTCCATTTTGGGCTGTACTCTTTCTCAAAGAATGATAACTTTGTTGTTATTGGTCATATCCCATTAGTGCTTCTTGAGCAGAATTTTGGCATACTTCATTTTGGTCTGAGACTCTGGTGAATAATAGACATGAAGTTGTATAGTTTGTGTAGGCTGAAGCAAACAACAGCCATGAACTGTACATTTCATATGTCAAAAACTATTTAGTTTCCTCATAGGTCTTAGGACTGTCATGATCCCTAAGGTCTTAAGGCTTGGAGCTGAATCTGGTTTCAATGGTGTACAAGTAAATTGTGTATGCATGCGAGTAGATGTAATCGCCTTACCTCGGTTTTCCTTTCGTCGACTGTGAGTCTGTCTTGCGGTATCCAATCCTTGAAGCTTGCCCTGACCCAAAGAACACCAGGAATAGCAGCTGCTTCTCCCAAACCTAGACCGTCGCTTAACATGTCTTGTCCTGACCACAACCCCGTTTGAAAAGGACACGAATCCCGATCGAGGCTCCCTCTGCCCTTTTTCCCCTTCCGGTCAACTCGCCCTTCCGGTCAACTCGCCCTTCCGGTCAGCCTCCCCAA
>NC_068981.1:21046277-21053943 GCF_001194135.2 Octopus bimaculoides
TGTGTATGCATGCGAGTAGATGTAATCGCCTTACCTCGGTTTTCCTTTCGTCGACTGTGAGTCTGTCTTGCGGTATCCAATCCTTGAAGCTTGCCCTGACCCAAAGAACACCAGGAATAGCAGCTGCTTCTCCCAAACCTAGACCGTTGCTTAACACGTCTTGTCCTGACCGCAGCCCCGTTCGAAAAGGGCACGAATGCCGATCGAGGCTCCCTCTGCCCTTTTTCCCCTTCCGGTCAACTCGCCCTTCCGGTCAACTCGCCCTTCCGGTCAGCCTCCCCAAACACTGACGTCATACCACATAAATGAGATTATAACACTCTTGCCCCTCTGAATGGGATGTCATTCTGTTACAGGGTTAACTTCCTCAACTATTACTGGAATTCATTTACAATTAAGTGGACAGAAGCATTGTGAAATTAAGTGTTTTGCTCAAGAACACAAGAAGACCACCTCGTTTGGGAATCAAAATCATGATCTTATGATTGTGAATGCAACATCCTAATCATTATGTCATGCATCTTCACTCTTTCATTATTGTTGTAGTGTTAACTTTGAAATAAATTTAACTTATTCTTAAAATTTCTTTTGCAGTCATTTTGATCATCACCTCGGTATGTACAGCCATTGGAGCATGGGCCTGGTTATGGGATCCTGCCACTGCTCAGATATCATTCATCCAATCTCTGTGGAACCATCCTTTCTTCACCATCAGCTGCATTACACTATTAGCTCTCTTCGTGTATGGTGGTATCCATAAGAGAGTTGTTGCACCATCCATGTATCCTTATCAAACTTATATCATGTATGTTTTGGCATTCTATGTGATTATTAATCAAGTGTGTATATTGTTAACTAGGTGTGTATAATCAAGTGGTCAACCAATATATTTCTAAACTATTTTCATATATTTAAATTTTTTGAGTTATTTATAAAAACAATATAAGTTAGTCAAAGAAGGAAGAACAGTGCTCATCACATTTGCTGATCTTATAAAATTGGTGAAATTGATAGAGGTAATGTTCAGTCTGCAACATCTGTAGGTAAAGATCAGAGGAAGAAGAATTGGGCAAGATGATTAGTACAGAATATGAGAGATATGACACAGTAAGGATGATCAATGCATGAAGTGTGGGAGAAAATAACTAGTTCAGAGGATTAGAGGTTATTGTAGTAACAGGCAGCTGTGTGACCTTTTAAATGTGGTCTAGGATGTGTGTGTGTGTTGTAATAGCAACACTGTCCTTGATACATCATCATCATCATCATCGTTTAATGTCCGTTTTCCATGCTGGCATGGAAAATGTATGTAGTATTTTATTTGAGCTTCATAGATGGTCTCCAGCTCTTTGGGGCTGAAGTATTTTCTGGTTCTAGTCTTCAGACTGCATTGTGTGAAAATGCCTTGAGAGATCATTGGAGATTATACAGCATAGCATATGTATGAACTTTGAGGGTTTTAAGTGTGTGTTGTTTAGTCACCAGCGAAGAATATATTTGAAATCTCTGTTGATTCAGGTTATACAATTGTGGCACGAGTAGTCTAGATTATGGATAGATGTCACCAGTTTGCAAAAGATCTACATGGGAGTAGTTGGTGTTAAAAACAACAAGTAACTTGTTAATGTACAGAAGAAAGAGTGTAGAAGATATAGCTGGGTTTTGGAGTGTACTATAGCTCATAGTGTAGGTTGGAGAGAGTACAACCCATACGAGTTGCAGTGGAATGATTGGATAGGAAATTTCCAGTCCAAGAGATGAGTTAGATAAAGCATATAATTGGTTAACTTGGTTAAGAGATTTTCACGTTAGATGAAACCGAAGACTCTGCTTTATGTCAAAAGCAATAGTTTTCACCAAGGGTACAAAACTATTGATGTGTTGTGTGGTGCAGTAGAATGGATCTTTGGGAATTCTGGGTCTAGAAAACTGTACTATTGGTTTATTTAGGTGGAAAAAAGAGACTTGAGGATATTAATGAAGTTGTTGCCTATAATTATGCTCATTACATTTCAGATGGTGGAAATGAGGGCAATAGGATGGTAGTCAGCCAGATCTAAGAGATTGATCATGGGAATGGTATACACTGTAGTGTGGTTACTTACTTATACTTGTGATGGCATTTACCCAGGGTGGGTTGAGCCAGTTCCGACCAGTGAGTGTGTCACTGGGAATACAAGTTTACATGTGGTCCATGGTCACATCCATGCACACTTTGGGATAGTGTGACCTATAGCAACTTATCTTTCCATCAATAGTTGACTGTCGCAAGGGAATTGCTGACTGAGTTACTGCTGATTATGGGAGTAGATGTAGCCTGGGTATGAAGTGGGTTCTAGAGACATGGCTTTAACAAGAACTAAGGGGTGTCTCACTCCCAGTGGTCTTTCAGAATGCTGGACACCAGCCTAGAATTTCTGAGGGCCTGTGCTGTTGTAGTGTGTTTCCATAGATTAGGACAAACACTTTATAGATAAAGAAAGATTGAAAACTTTAGATGGGATAGCAACTACATTTAGAGTGCACTATTTGAGTAAAATGGAAAGTAAACTGTTGCTACTAGTTTCCAAAGTAGACTAATGACTTGTAAGAGTTGTTAAAGTTGTGTACTATGTATGAGCATAATGTAAGCAAGGTTAGAATTGTCAGCAAGTCCAGTGAAAGATGTATCTTCGACTCTTTCTTAAGGTAATAATACATAAATATACTGTTATCTCACATTTATGTTTAGCAAACTCTGTTTTCATACCTAAGAGTGAAATGGGGTTTATTATTTAACTTTTGAGTGAACAGATATTGTTGGAACCTTGCAGCTTCTTAATTACCAAAGATATATTTTTATAGATTACATGTTCTTCATCAAAGTAAAACCTTTTTTTTTTCTTAATTCTACTACATTTTGTATATGTATACTTCCCTACTATAGAAAATATTACTTCTGATTGAGTTTGTTTTACTGCATGTTATATACTAGCATATGTGTATATATATTTGTTGCCATCCTTAACTCTGTCAAAGTGTTGCTTCTCGATGTCGGCAAGTTCTTTCAGATTATAACATGTCTTGTGATGATGTAAGTACTTCATTCAAATGTTTTTCTTTTTTAATGTTGGTATACTTTTCTATCTGTTTATATAACTATGTTAGTCTATTTACCTCTTACAAAGATTTATTTCAATTTTTTAAACAGTAAAAAGACAAAAATCGATGAAATAAATAGCTACAAATTGCCCCATATACATGTGTGTGTGTATGTATGTATTTACAAATCTACTCCTGTACTTCCTCAATAGTATCTACCCTTTTACTCTCTCCTCTACCACCCTCTTGTGACTAAATCTATTCCTTTCAACATACTTTCCCCCTCTCTTATCATTCTGCCTAGAATCATTGTACCCTTTCTCTTCTATTTTCCTTCAGTTGTTGGGACTCCTCTGGACCTTAATTTTGCAAGTTGCACAGTAACCTTGCTAGTGATGGTGCTCCAAAAACAGCACCCAGTATTCTCTGTAAAGTTGTTGGTGTTAGGAAGGATATCTAGCTGTAGAAACCCAGTTTAAACAGACACAATCCACTGACACAAATCCTGAAAAACTGTCTTACCCATGCTAGCATGGAAACAGACACCAAATGATAACGATGATGATGATGTTATCATATCTTGCTATATATTGTATTTGTCCTTGAAATACTTTTCCTAACTGCCCCTATGACCTCCCAAAAATCAAAGCACAGCACCTTTCTCTACACCAAACCAGTATAAAATAAAAATCCTTAATCTTATCATCTTAATGTCATAAATATTACAGATATTATATTTTACTCTATATAGTGCTGTGGTATGTCACCATTTAATGTCCATTTTCCATGCTGGCATAGGTTGGGCAGTTTGAGAGGAGCTGGTGAGCTAAAAGACAGCCTCAAACTCCAATGTCTGCTTTGGCATGGTTTCTACCACTAGATGCTCTTCCTAATACCAATCACTATACTAAATGTACTGGGTGCTTTTATGTGGCACCAGCATCAGTGAGGTCAGTACGGCCCCTCAACAGAGTGGCATGCTGTATTGAGAGAGGTGGCGTTATGCCAGGTGATGAGAGATTAAAGTATGAGAGAGGAGCATGAGCAGGTGTTTGTATTGTAAAGTATTAATAATAATAATAATAATAATGAAATTATTGTGTATAGTGCTCAGGTGCATGTACCGTACATAGAATTATGTACAAAAGTCAGGAAAGTGAACAGTGTAAGAGTCATGATATACATGTGTATGGAGTAGGAGATGCAGGTAGTTTGTTCCATGCTTCAACAACTCTGAGTGTGAAAAAAGGTTTCCGAAAGTCATGGGAGCTGTGCTGTTTTCTGACCTTGGAGGAATGCCCACTTGTGTTAGACACATGGAGCTCAAAAAGGTGTTCAAGGTGGTTGCTAGCACGATGGTTAATAATTTTGTGGGCGTTTACTCAGTCAGTTGCCAGGCGTCGGAGCTTCAATGTATCTATGCCCAGGGAAGTATTAGAGTATCTTTGCATGCACTGAAGATAAGTTTACAAAGTTGACTTATTGTGAGTTTTTTATTTTTTTCCTGCATAGTATTTCCCGTGGTGTGTGGGTGGGTGTGCATATATGCTTACACTATGATGAAGACCAAATATTAATGTCCAGTATTTTTTTGAAATAGCACTCCATATTATACAAACATATACAACATATTTATATTTAATGTGTATTATTTGTCTGCTTTACTTTAAATTGCTAAGTATTCTTCTCAATAAACATTTATTTTTTAATGAATTACTGTAACCAATTTTTTCCTTTCTGATTTTTTAGACAGGAAAGCTGATTCTATTAAAACCAAGACCTTCGATATGACACATGGAGATTTAGAAAATTTTAAACTTTTAATGGCCAATTTCATTGCTACTGGATTTTTTATTCTGAAATCCTGAATGATTTTGTCATAATATATTTTTATATATACATACACACACACATACATACATATCACACACACACATACATACATATCACACACACACATACATACATATCACACACACACACAATATACATACACATACACGTGTAATATACACACATACACACATGTAATATACACTCACATACATATATACACAAGTGTATTTATATATATATGTGTTATACACAACATAGGTAAATGCTGTATTCTTTTGTATAAAGCCCCAGAGTGCATAATATACACTCACAAAATGTTAAGAGTATATGTGTATGTATGTATGCATGCAAGAAATGTAGGTATGTATGTATGCATGCATGAATGTAGGTATGTATGCATGCATGCATGTATATATATATATATATATATATATGCATATGTGTATGTATATGCATATTGTTTATATACATATGTATGTGACTGTATATATATGTGTGTGTGTGTGTATACACATATGTATGTGTGTGTATTTAATGTGCAGGGTTACAGTCCCAGATTATAACATTCCATTTCTTAGAGTTTCATGTCTTTGATCTGGGCTATTCTTGTGACAGTGCTAGCTGATAGAACAGATACTTTCTCAGACAGTGAAAAAAAATCTTTTCTATCAGCTAGCATTGTCTGAAAAATGTGCAAGGTTGAAGGCACGAAACTGTATGATTGTAACTAAAAGAGTGTTGTATCTAGAATTGTAATTCTGTACATTAAATATATATTTTACCTAGGTGTTAAAAAGTCTTTTTTTACTTTGTCCCTGTTTTATTATGTCCATGATCTCAAATAATATATATATATATATATATATATATAAAAACACTAAATTGAATTGGGCACTATATAAATATGAATCCAAGATAGAAGAAACTATGCACTGAATTACTCATGTGGGTGGTTCTTTCCATATTACACTCAATGCTTATAAAGTGTCTAATTCAATTTCATGCTTATAACTGACAATCTTAACCATTTTACATTACACACACAAATGCAGGGCGATTTTCTTAAAGGTTATTAACTATTTAGAAAAATTCCTTGAAAAGCAGAAAGGCACAAACCTTTTTAACTGAAGTTTTAGTATTGTGCGCGAGTGCTTTCATTTTTCAGTTTTCCAAACACGTTTGAAAAATTGAACAATAGAAGCACTTACGCAACAATCTGGATACTTCATTCCAAAAGGTTTGTGCTGTTCTGTTTTTCTCAGAATTATTCTAAAATAATTAATAACCTTTAATCTTTCTTTAAATATTGTGACTATTATTGAGTAGTGTTTGCAAAAATTTGTTTTCGCGTGTGTGTGTGTGTATTTGAAAGTGCTATTTTATGAGATAGTAAGTATTTATTAAATTATTTGTTTATACACTATAGTATGTTTCATACTCTGGATATTGCCAAATGCATACAAAATTATTATGATGTTTGGTTATTAGCAGTAAAAAGTAAGTTTGAGAATTTCCTAGTAATTAAGGTGCAGTTATTTTTTTTATAGTTATAAATTTCAAATAAAGAGTTCACTTCCATCTACAATGTCAGAATTTTGAAAAGTTTTGTTTAGAAGAAAGAACATATAGAAAAACTGAAGTCTTTCTTACATGGTATACACCTAATTGTATGATAAATAGATTTCAAAAAGTTACTTTGAATAGGAGGGAGAACATACTAAGAGAAATAGTTTAGGCTAACAGAGAGAAAGTAAGAGAGTTGCCTCAGTCTTGGATTGCAAAAGAGATAGGGGAAAAAGATTGACAGCAGCAGGTATATATGTTGTTTCAACCATGAGAGAGAGAGAGAAAAGAATAAGAATGACTGTGTTTTTTAGTCATGTATCAAGTGGCTAATTTATCATTAAATGACAGGGGAGCAAAATGTATTGTTTATACAAGGCATATAGATTCCAGTAAATGAATTTCTGATGAATTGTATTTAGTTATTTATCTATGTTTTGTGTATTTAAGAGTTCAGATCAGTAGAGTGATTGAGAAAAATCTTGAAGGAGAAGCTGAGCGGAGAGTAGGTGGTGAAGTGTTCATGATATAATGAGTGAGAGAAAGGCAGGGAAATCTAAAATCTGGTTTCAAATGTAGATGCTAGTTGATTAAATATAATGAAAATAAAAGTGGAGTTTTAGGGGAAAAGGAAAGTATTTCAATTCTGATCACATCTAATGTTTGGCAAGTACGATTCCAAAATTTGCCAAGAGAATTCAGATGAAAAGGAAAATAATTTTTTAGGTTGAATATTTTAAACAAAAAAATTGTTGACTCATTTTCTGTTAGCTAATTAAAATAATTTGGTTTTAAGTTTTAGTAATCTTGTTGAACCCTTTCACTTTCAAAATGTCCTTGACTTCTGGTATTAAACAAAACCAAAGTAACATATTAAACTGAGTTATGGAGAATAAATTAAGTCCTTATAAAAGCAAAGATAATGTCCTCAAATAACAACAGCTCTTGGTCCAAAACATTGAGATTTAGTTAATTGTTAATATTGACATAATATTTGTCATGTTAGTTGTTTTACATATCTCACAGACTTCTTGATGAGTAATTTAGAAAGGTGTCATAGATACCACAGTATTTGTTGATTGAAATTAAGCAGTAAAATATAATAACGTGATTTATATTTGGAAACAAAATATAAATAGCTGCAATAACCAAATATCTGAATGTAGTTTCATATTGTTTTAGTTAG
>NC_068981.1:21055008-21055879 GCF_001194135.2 Octopus bimaculoides
ATATATATATATATATATACACACAGTTAAATTGAGAAAGTCAAATCCTCATTAGAGATTATATAATCCAAGATATTCCATTGGTTTAATCTGTATCATATAATGGTAATGCCATTGGTATATGTTTAGGATTATTAAATTTTTTAACATTGAGGGAAAACAGGTAGGAGAAAATGGAGAATAAATGGATGTAATTACTGATTTATATGCATGTTATAAAAAAATGACATTTGTTTTGAAAAAAAAACATTACAAATAAATTGATTGGAAGTTGAAAGCTCAAAAAAAAAATTAATATAAAAATAAAAAAAAGAACCTACATATATTTCAGTCGTACCATTTAGATGATGGGAATCTCCAAGCATATGGCTTAATGCCAAAGAAGTTGTCACATTCAAACTATATTGTGGTAGGGGTTCAAAAAAGAGCTAACGCACCTTAAATAATCATTTTATCTTTTGAGGGAAGTGTATAGTATTAGCAGGTTAAAGTTAAAAGCCATGTATTAGATTTTATTTGATTGGTAAGTTTTATATATATATGCATATATATATATATAAAGTAACTAACTAAAGAAAGGAATTCCTTCAAAGGGGTGTGTAAAACATCCAATTCACTGGTACGTCAGTTGAATACATAAAAAAAGATAACATAAAAAAATCAAAAGAGCCAACAATTTGTTTCGACTTATATACATTATTTGATTATATATATCCATATATATATATATATCCATATATATATATCCATACATACATATCCATACATACATATATATATATATCCATACATATATATATATCCATATATATCCATATATATATATATATCCATCTATATATATATATATATATATCCATCTATATATATA
>NC_068981.1:21056220-21065623 GCF_001194135.2 Octopus bimaculoides
TATATATATATATATATATATATCCATACATATGTATATATATATATATATATCCATACATATGTATATATATATATATATATATCCATACATATGTATATATATATATCCATATATATCCATACATATGTATATATATCCATATATATCCATATATATATATACATACATACATGTGTATATTGACATATGTTTATGGATTTGTGTGTGTGTACATGTACATATATTTGTTTGTGTATCTTGACATTGTGTCCTTCGTTAGAGCACCTAGAATGTGTGTATGCATGTGCTTGTGTATATATAGACACGATATTTCAATCATACCTGTTCATTTGTAAATATTCCCAAGCACATCAGTAAACCATTTGCAGATCTTTTATAACTCCTTTTAATAAAACTCATGAAAAGAATGTTTTTTCTAAAATACCTGCTTTCTCTTGCAGAAAGTGAACTCATTTTACATGTCATGTAATTTTATTGTCGTTTTTTTTTTAAGAATGAAAAAAAAAAAATGACATTTATATAAATTTTTCTCTGACTTGGCTTATTTATTTCAATGTTATTACTCACGATGTTGTTAACTGTTTATTTTGTTTTTCTAATGACCCTCTTTCAGTTCTCTGAGACTGGCAGATGAAAGACAAGAAGTTATCCTTACACTAGAGACCTGGCCTGATCATTTGCAATAGTGGATGTCACAAAAACAATGAAAATTTCATTGGTGGTGTTAAATTGGTTAGTTAGCTAGTCTGCTACTCAAGAATGGGAACTATCCATTGAATGGGCTTCTACACTGTTTCATTTCATAAAATTTCACTTATGAATCTTTAGTTGATTTGAGGCAATACTAGAAGTCATTGTCATTATAGGGGAAATAGTGATATATATATATATAGTCCAAATAATGAAAGATGAAAGTTATAGCAAAAGTAGGTTTGTAATTGAACATGGAACTTTGGATCCTATAGATTTGATTTAGCAAGATGTTCAATAGAACATATACAATTTTACTTTGCATTTGACAGAGTATATTTTTATGCCCTACCTTATCGATATTACAGCATTTATTCATCATCATCATTGTTTAACGTTTGTTTTCCATGCTGGCATGGGTTGGACAGTTTGACTGAAGACTGGCAAGCCAGTAGGCTGTACCAGGCTCCAGTCTGATCTAGCCGTGTTTCTACAGCTGAATGCCCTTCCTAACGCCAACCACTCCGAGAGTGTAGTGGGTGCTTTTCATGTGCCAGTTAGGCAGCACTAGCATTGACCATGTTTGGATGGTGTTTTTTACATGCCACCAGCACAGGAGCCAGTAGGTGGGGCACTGGCATCGACCATCTTTCGATTGTGCTTTTTACGTTCCACTGGCACGGGGAGCCAATCAGACGGCACTGGCATCGACCCACGCTTGAATGGCGTTTATTACATGCCACCAGCACGAGTGCCTGTCAATCGGCAGTGGTATCGGCCACAACTATGATTTCCATTTTGATTTCTATTTTACTAGACTCAATAGGTCTTCTCAAGTATAGTGTATCACCTGACAATTCAGGGGTACTTTTAAATGGGCTGGTTATGCCACACTGGTATTAGCCATGGCTGTGATCTCACTTTTCTTTCTGGGTCATTGGCCAAGATTCAATTTCACTTGACACAACAGACTTTTGTTGGTTGGAATAAAACAGTAAAATATACAAAATATAGATGGGGACGACTGACTTCAAGATATTTAAATGTAGCACCATTTAACAGTAGTAAGCTACTGGGAAAGTTTTCTTAATCATCTAACGAGCAGACACCCTGTGGCCATTTGGGATTCTTTTTGGAACGTGTTCATTTATTAACAGCTCAGTTTTAATGTTACATGGCTTTCATTTTGTACTAAATCCAAGAACATTTGGAAAACGAACGTCTTTGACAAGATTACTAAGATTATTGAATACATGACATTTTTTACGGGTACTACGTGAAACTTATGCTTTGTTTTCTTCATTACATAATTTCTTTTAATTAGATTTATGATGCTCACAGCAATGGTTATGGCTAATATTCATATTACTAAAATACTTTGACAAGTTATAAAAGTGAACACTGACATGGAAGTAACGTAAGCTTACTAATAAAAGGGAAGTAAGCAACACCGGTAGTGTTTTCTATAGTTATCTCCCCTTTCTCAGTCGTCTTTAGCAATTTGCAATAATTTATTTTACTTTCACTTGCATTTCATTTTCTTTCGCTTTCTCTCGCCACCTTGAGCACAATTTCCTTCCTCACCACCGACTCTAAATATATTCAGTCTCTCTCCATACACACACTATAAATACACATTTTTTTCTTTACTCTTTCATCCTAAACGCTAGAAATATTCTGTCTCTCCACATTAGAAACATACTCTCCTATACATACACACTCCATAAACAATCTCAGTAACAGCACACACAAAACACCACTCTCGTTATACATACATTCTAATTATGCTCTTTCTTAACACACACATGCTTTTCCCTTCAAAATATGAGGAATCTCTCCCTAAAAAATATTTACACACTCTCTTATTTACTACAGACACTATATACTACTATCACCTGACACATTATTACATAATCTCGCTCTCTTACATTCTGTCACCATTTTATAAGATGCTTGTGGTATTTAGTTATGTCCCTTTACATTCTGAGTTCAAATCCTACCGAGGTCAACATTGATAAAATGAATACCAGTCAAACCTTAGGGTCTAAATACTATTCCGAGAATAACTGGAATAACTAAAGGCTAACAAACCGCTGTATTACACTCCCTCCCTCCATCTCTTACATTCATACTCTCTTTTGACTCCTTCCCTCTCTCTTTGCACCCATACCCTCTTTTTTTTTTGTTTTTGCACTCTATTTGCTACACTCACTTATTTTGTACTTACCCTCTTTTTCTCTTACACTCATTTTTATTTCTCTTTCCTCACCCTACTACCACTTCATGCAACATCATTAAAACTTGCGCAGTCGCTTATCGGGTTTCTATCCATTTTCCTCAATCTCTTCTATTAAATACATACACTTTATCTTTCACAATCTTTCTTTCTCTCTCACACACACATACACCCTCTCACATGCTACCTGTTTCTAACACACACACACCCCCAAGCAGATACGCAGTTTCTCCCCCATATACACCTACTTTCACTCTATATCTTCGTTCCTCCCTCAATCATCACCACAACAACCACCAAAGGTCTCACTCAGTTCACACCACCTCCGCCGCCAACACCAAGCTTTACTCAATTCACTACCACTACCAAGATTCTATATAGAGTGCATCTCTGGGTGCTGCTGTAGTAGTAGTATACAACTGTATAATGCAGTATACCGTGCATTTCAATACACCAGTTGCAGTCAGTACACGCGCACACGCATGTACTTACCACTCACACACACTCTCTGACAATACATACATAAATGCATACATGTTCTCTCTCTCTCTCTCTCTGCCATTATATATGCATATGTGTGTAGTCTATCATATTTTCATTGCTTGTTCAACATGTCAGATCAACTTTAGTTATGGAACTATCGTAATATTTCAGAACTGTCTGTCTGTGCGTCCTTCTTGAATCAATGAATGTCGACTGCAACATCTGTTATTTTCTGTAACAGATGTTATTCAACAAACTACACTCACTTCTTCCCTCACTATACTCGCTCCTTCACTCACTCACCGGTACTAGTTAATTTGGCG
This sequence comes from Octopus bimaculoides, assembly GCF_001194135.2. NCBI lineage: Eukaryota > Metazoa > Mollusca > Cephalopoda > Octopoda > Octopodidae > Octopus > Octopus bimaculoides. The sequence goes on from NC_068981.1 coordinate 21,059,956, forward strand.
GTCGCGGGAGAGAGGTTTCATATAATTATTTAATTGTTGTTTTTTTTTTTTCACGCTATTTCATGGTTAATTTCTTTAAAAGTATTTGTGTGTGTGTGTAAGAGAGAGAGAGAAAGACTTTCAGTCTTAATATCTTAACTTTTAACTAACGAGACGTAGTGTCACTCAACGCAATGAACTTCTCTTCAAGACGGCTATTTTTAGATTATTTTTTTAGGGTAATAAAAAAAGGACAATTTATTCAACAGAATCTATAGAATTTTTTATATCATAAAAGAAAAATTTTTCGAGAATCTTCACTGTGGAATTGTGTTCTTTGTAGTAATGAAACCACTCTTCATGAAAATCTAAATACGACTCGAGTCAACGAGGGAACCTTTGCGTGCTCTATTAGAAAATAACAGCTAAATCCCCTTAAGTCACATTCTAACAGTAGCGTTCCCCAGCCGGGTTTTCCCGGAACGTACAGGTTCCACGAGAATAGCCATAAATAGGCTAATTATATGCAAATGCATTTCGAGTAATTTTTGTGGTTAATTCTATTTTCGTAATTTTATTATTATACACGCACAGCATATTTGAAATCTCCGTATCTGTAGGTAGTAAGGATAACCTACGAGCGAAAAAGACGACCTTTTAATAAAAAAATTGTAATGGAATTTGGTCTAAATGCTTTGGTAAAGACAAATTTCCTTAAACCCTCTTCGTAGTATTTGATGGATTTAATCTTTCGAAGACTTTTATGATTTGTTTAATGTTTTTATGAAATTTAACTTAATGAAAGAAAAATTAATAAAGATACATATTTCTATATAGGGATTCTTTGGTACATGGGTTGTATTTCAACAGTTCCTCAAGAGTAAAACGGTCGTGAAACGCTGCTCTACATTCTTAAAAGAAGGTGCACACTATAAAATGTACTTCAACACGGTGTTGAATTTCGTTTTTAGCCAAGATTGCTTTCGTCAACACCAGTAATGTGTCTTAAAAAATATATGATCAAAAAGAAAATGTCTTCTTTCAGATGAACTAAAGTGTTCGATAACGAAAATAAATCGATGAAACCTGTGTTATACAATTGTGTCACGAGAATATTTATTCAATTAATTTGTTAAGTATAAATATAGTACGTGATAAATAAATAAAAACTGCTGGATAAAATTTAACAATGGTTTTATTTACAATCTGCACTGGTTGATCAATCAATGTAGCAATGACAAGTTCTACTAATCATTATAAATTGTACATACATTCTGACGCTTCGATTTCGACATAAAAAAGAACAAAAATAACATACAAAGATTAATGTCACAAATATACTATAAAAAGTGAAAGGCACATAAATTTAAAAAAAGGAATGTTAGTTATAGAGACGAACACAACGTTCTACAAATTTGTTGATGAAAGAGAGGAGGGGAAAGGTGTGTGTGTGTGCATACGCTCATATAAAGAACAACAAATATGTGACAGATGCAAGTGTGTCCGCATGATGCGTGCGTTACTTGCGAGTAAAGTCTACATGCTTTCGTACAAGTGAGTCTGTACAAAGTTCTATGCATATAATCTGTCAAAATCGTATAGTGGAGGGAAGCAGAAGTAACTGTAGACGTAAGTTGTTGCATTCAGCCAAGATTGCATGTGGTATAGCTGCGTATATGTAATATAGTTCATCTGTACAAGTGTGGAAAAGAAAGAAGGAATACTGGTAGAAAAGTTCAGCACCATTTGTGGAAATCGTTAGTGAGAAGTCTGAGTACCTAAGCTGTTGTTGAAAGGTAGTCTGGTGAGCTCATGGTAGTTCTTGTATAGGTTCAACCGTAGCTCTGCTAGTTGGGAAGGGTGGAATGATTGTTGAGCTGGTCACTGTACTCTGTGGCAGTTTCTGGTTTGCCAATAAAAGCTATATATGAATTGATAGTTTCATAGCTGGTCTGCTGTTCATCATTGCTATCCCATGGTACTTAATAGCTTTTCTGCTGTGACTAAGACTACGATGACTGCCAGAAACATTGCTTTGTGGTACGTTTCCTGTGTGCTGGGCCTGAAACTTTGAGCTAGGGTGTATACCCGACAACTATCAATTCATTTTTGAGTGGCCAGAGTCGTCCGTTGATATACAGCATCAGTTTGCTGATTGGTTCGAAAGGTGATTGACGCAGGCACGTCTGTCAATGGGCAGAGCACCTGGATAGGTGAACGGGCTGTTGCAGCAGTTGATTGGTCAAAAAAATAACGTAGGCACGTCCCCTGAAGAAGTAGACATATTAGCCGATTACTTTTGAAGCTGATGATAAAGACACGATTGTTGACGATAGCCTGGAAGTTGCATAGATTTGTAGTTTTACATTTGAGTCACAGGCACGCCGCGGGTACGTGTATAATAGTGCATTCGTATTCCGGGAGAGAGAGAGAGAGAGAAAGAAAGAATACATTCTGCTAAAAAGGTTCTGTACCATTGGTTGAAACTTAACTACGAAGTAGTTGGGTATATTGTATTATATACAGCTGTAGAGCTGTATTTGTTTTCTTCTTAGTCGTCGAACTGCCTTTATTTTTCTGAATTATTGTCTAGCTAGAGTTACTGTTTAAAAAATCAACCGATAAGTTAAGCTTCTGCTGTGTGACCAGTGACACTAGGTAATGTAACTTCGGCCTGATTGGTCCGAATAGGTATGTCTGTTGAAGAAATGCATTAGCTGATTGTCTGAAAGGTGATGATGACACTTCTGTTGATGTCAACGCTTCTGGGCAGATGAAGGGGCTATAAGCGATGTCGTGTGTTAATAACGCCGGGTCTTCTTGGTGAATGGTTAGCTGCTGCACCAGTTGATTGGTTCGAAATGTAATGACATAGACACGCTTGTTGACCCTACCCTGTTGTAGACGGTTGTTGACAAAAGCAAACTGTCAATTTCTGGATCTACATGCACTAGCGTAGCTAGAGTGCGTGCCGCCTGGGGCGGCCCTTCCGTTTGCCGGACCCCACAGAATACACATATTGTCTACAGCAGACCCCAAAATCCCGTCCCTTTAAAAGTGCAGTTCGGGGCGGACCGCCCCCAACTACGCTAGTGTCTACATGCGATTAACGAAGGTATTGTAAATACAATATGAGGAATTCGTTACATTAGCTCTCTCTATGTTGCTGTTCACGAGAAGAATAACAATGGGTATTTGTTTTTATAGTAGCGAGAAGTGAATATTTCTATCGCAAAGGAAGTACGTGCATGGAATGAACGGATAAACAGATGTCTCGATCTAGTTTTCCTGATAACTAGTGGAGAAATTACAACACTGTTGGTAGGATAAGATACTGGTGTAAGCGATGACTGACTCAAGCTTGGTAACATGTCACTCTCCCGATGATCTTGCTTCAGACGGCCAACGCTAACACTCTTATTTTCTTGTATATCAATGATGAAAAACTTGGACATATGAAATGTCCATAATAGAGTGTCTGAAGTGACTTTGTAACATAACTGCATGGTAGCGAATGAACATATGTGACCAACTGAGGAGATCTTGTGGAACATAATTTTGTGATCGAGTCTCAGTTGGCGATAGATTGGACAAGTGCTCAAATAATCGGCGAACATAGTTGGATGGATTGACGAAGTAAGTTAGCTCCCAGGATGAGGGCAAGTCAACGATGAATATCGATGTAAATATTTAGTGCAGTCCCAAATCAAACGTCAGAAGTCTCTCATTGCATACGGTAACAGGAAAGCTATTGATGGCTTCAAATAACACGGCAGGAGGTATATTGGTGAAGGCGCATGGCTTTGGGGTTAGCATATTCGGCTCACGATCGTAAGTTCCTGACTTTGATTCCCGGCGGTTGTTGTGTCCTTGAGCAAGTCACTTTATTATTTCACGTTGCTCTAGTTCACTCAGCTGGCAAAAGAAATATTACCTGTATTTCAAAGGGCCGGCTTTGTTACATTCTGTGTCACACTGAATCTCCCAGAGAACTATATCAAGGGTACGCGTGTCTGTAGAGTGTTCAGTCACTTGCACGTTAAGTTAATGAACAGGTCGTTCCGTTGATCGGATCAACTGGAACCCTCGTCGTCGAAAGCGACGGAGTGCTAGTTTAGAGCATATGAGTCGATGGTAGGATGTTGGCTTCCTCTCCAGTGTCTACGAGAAAAGGTGTCAATTTTTTAATCGCTAGTGTAAAATAGGTGATTGTTGAATTATGGTCAGTTACATTTTCGGCTCTAATTCTTGGCTTCGTTGTTTTTCTTTCTAAATGGGGAGTATTTTCAGTATGAACAAATTTGAATATAAAGGTTTTCACATCTAACTTTCTGTGATAACGCCGTTCCTCACGCCTGTAGAAACTGGTAGTTATGCGAACACTAGCAGGAAATGTTACGTGAGGGGTTATTTCCTTTGCTTGGTCTCTTTAGCCGATCGCTATAGAGTTATATTTCGAGTGTTTGCAGCTGACGTATCAAAGTTGCAACCCGAGCACTGAAATCCGCCACTTCTGACTGTAGCTACAGCGTAAGGATTTATATTCCACAGATCCGATGTGCGCAATTGAATACAAGGGCGAAGATTTCCGCTATACTAACTACCAACTGGGCTAACTGTTCAGCAAAATAGTTTTTGTAGTGTGTAATCTCCCGACAGTTGATGTCTCTTGCATAGGAGTTGGTGTGCTGTCACCTACTCTTCCGAAATGGTAAGCTAGTGTAACTGCTTCTGTTGAGATGTAGAGGTAACTAACTCTTTCCTCGGGGCCACACAGCTCACAATGGATGGTGGAATAGTAGACAAGTCTTATTTCTTAGGCTACCCCTGGCTGAAGCGGGCTCACAATTGAAGCAGAACGCATAGTTTCTGACGACATAATTAATACTTGTCAAAAAAACCGCGTCGCAACTTGTGCGAACCAGAACGGAAAGCTGGGAAAGGAGGAAAATTCAAACTGTCTGTTGTCTGCAACATTGGGAACATCTCTAAGGCGGCGAGCTGGCAGAAACGTTAGCACGCCGGGCGAAATGCTTAGTGGTATTTCGTCTGTCTTTACGTTCCGAGTTTAAATTCCGCCGAAGTCGATTTTGCCTTTTATCCTCTCGGGATCGATAAAATAAGGGCCTTGTGCCTAGAGTAGAAAAGAATATTGGGAGCATCATTGATTGATGTATTTTGCATTACACCATCAGCACCCCCCCCCCAAAAAAAAACCGTTTGAGAAGTGATATGAGGTTTCGATTTTGATGTCAAGAAATAATGTACACAGAAAAAATGAATGTTTCAATAAACTCAAAGGAATGGGTGCTGTCGAGATAAGGATGAACACAACGTTTTACAAGTTTATTAACGATATACATACATACATACATACATACATACATACATACATACATACATACATACATACATATAGATATACATATGCATAAATACATAACATTACATGCAAAATCATAGATGTATGTGTGTGTGTATATGTGTGTGTGCGTGTGTATTTCAGTTTGATGTTGGGAAGTAAGCACACATATTAGTAAAAAGGTTTTGCACTTTTAGTGGATACCGTTGGTCATGAAAAAGCTTGTATCTTATGTCCTTCTATGTAGTTGTGGAACTGCATTTATTCCTCTATGTTAGGGGTTTCCGAACTTTTTAGACTACCGACCCCTTCATGGAATCCTTGACC
>NC_068981.1:21065633-21071908 GCF_001194135.2 Octopus bimaculoides
CATCAACCCCGAGGCATGTACAAGAAAATAAATAAATAATAATAATTAAATAGATGTGCAGTTTATCAATCTCTTGAATACTCTCGTCGACCACTTTGGAGACCCCTGCTCTATGTAATTGTCGACCTGTATTTACTTCTCCGCATAAAGAAATTTTGAAGGCTGCAGCGCCCTGACAGCCAACAACTGACGAGGACAGTTTATTCCATGCTATAATAAGCATTAACGTGAAAAAAATGTCTCTGACAATCATGGGTGCTGCGCTGTTTATTTAGTGTTATTTTATAAGCTTCTCCAAAAAAGGTAACCAAAGATGTTCTTGATTAAAGATGGTGGATAATCTTTTGGGCTTATACCTAGTCAACTGCTAAACCTCAAAACTTTAGTGTGCCGATGCGCAGAGAAGCAATATGTTGACTGACAGAGAGTATTCGTCTAGTAGCACAGCTTCTAGCCGGTCGATATTCTGGACAAGATAGGGATCCTAATCTGGAGATGCAAACTGTGTGGACGTACCATAGTCTATATAACTTTCAGTTGGTAACTGGTGAGCAGCTGACAAAGTCATACTGAGTTATGCTAAAACATGCTAACCTTCGGCCATCTGGACGATTTTAGAAATGCTGTTCGTGCAATGCTGAACATTGTTGACAATAATGCTTGGGTCACGTGAACCAGTAAACTTTTTAAGGTTGGTATTGTGAAAAGAGTAGGTATAAATTCCGGGTTTTCCCAAAATGTATTATGGTGTACTTGTCTACAGTCAGCTTGAGTGTTCAGTGTCCAGTCAGCAATCCGTTGTTGCATTGTGTCAGATCAAATTGCAGGAAAGATCTATAGATTCTGTTAGAAGCTGGGGAATACCGTATGTCATTGCATATGGTGCAGCATGTTGTCTTTGTATCGCGATTACCTCTTTTCGACAGAAAACGAAGGACTTAAGCATTTTTAGCTCTTATTCCCATTGAAGATGATAAAATTTGATGTAATGCTGTTAATTTAAGTATTTTGCAGTTCTTGTCACTGGAGCACACACTTGGAAGATAAAAATGGAGTCAATGAAAACAAGGATGATTTGGGTTCTAGAGACAAAGGAACATTTTGTTCGAGATCCACGTTGCAGAATGCTGGTTGAAATCAGCTGCCAGTAAAGACCCCAAAATGCAATGGTTCGAGTCTGTGTAAACTTGGCGTTAAATTCATCCAGCAATTTGGTGAGACTTTTAGCCTTGGACAACTTCCCTGGTCGTTAACATAAATTGAATAATTTGTGATATTTTACCTAATTTCAATGAAATATAGAGACAATCCCTTCTTGATCATTGGCAGATTAAAGAAAGCACTCTTGTCTGTGTTAGAAAAGCAATATGAAAGAATAACAGATTTTCTCATGCATAACGTATCTTGAACTAGATTATACAGTGCATTCTATTTTTAAGGTTTGAGAAGGATTTTGACTGTTACTTCTTGCATGTCGACTGATATGTTGAGATTTTCATGTTACGGTGGAATTGGTTTAGGGCAAAGAGTGCTTTTGTTATAGAATTTGAAGAACATTCGATTATGAACGATCATGCAACAATTTCAATTATTTTGCCACATAAAGATATTCTACATTCTCCGATTTGTCTTATTTTTACGAAACAACGAAAAATCAAACATTCTCCCAATAATTGGGTTGTTATAAAATTCAGTGTTTCAAGTTATGTCCCTTAACGCACCCCCAAGAAGGTTAAAACTGAAAGTTGGTCGAGCGCGGCGCGTGCGCACGCTCTCTCTCTCTCTCTCTCTCTCACACACACACTCACACACACACACACACACACACACACACACACACACACACACACACACACACACACACACACACACACACAATCCCTAAACCAAAAGAAGCTGACGGAAGCATAGCGAGGAAAAAAAAATAAAGAGAGAAAGAGCAGAATTCTTCCGTGGCCACCAAACTAACGAATTATTGCTATTTAAATTGGTCTTCCGTCGGTTTCGACTATGAATGTCCCAATTGTTCGATCAAACTGATCTACCCACTCATTGAGTGCACACTGACACGTGTACTTTTAATGTAAACCTTAAGCAGATTCAGCGTGACAAGGCTGCTACTTTGGAATTACAGGTACATACCATCTGGCGGGATTCGGTATAGTCTCCGTCTATTCAGTTTCCCTTACTAAGTTTCGATCGACTTGAAGCTATGGTAAAGGACACTCACCCAAGATTACATGCATTAGAATCGAACCCAAGACCTCATATTTGCGAAGCGGACTTTTTGATTACTCAGTACGTTTGCATCCGTATACTATTACTATTAATACCTTCATAATAATCGTTACTTTATCACACATAATCTTCCTCTATATCTCTTCCCCTCACTGTCTCTCTCTTTCTTTTCATCTCTCTCTCTACATTGACCTCCACCCTTTATTTCTCATTACCTCCTTCTCTTTATCTGACAGTCTTCCTTTTTTTCTTTTACTACCCCGTCTCTCCCTAATTATCTCATTCACAACCACCCTCTACATCTCTCTTTCTCTCCTCTTTTACTAACGACAACCTGTTGAAGTTAAACTAATAATGATGTAATATTTCCATCTCTTCCTCCCACTTCTTTATCTCTCTTACTCTTACTTACCCACTCACACTGCACATCGTGTCTTCTTTCACCTTTCTTTCTCATGTCTTCCTCTCATACTACTTCTCTTCTTACTCACCACATCTCTTTTCTCTTATAAATATTTCTCTCACATCCAACTACTTCCTCGTCAAAATTTCGATTTCTTTCTCAACCCTACTCTTCTTTTCTATTCTTCAACCACCTATTTTCTTCTTTACTTCTTTATATCTCCTCCCTGTATTTCCTCTCGATCTCTTCACACTCAGCCTCAGTGAAAATTTTCACTCCACTGTGTCTGTCTTTTCTGCTTGTTGGTTCTATGAAGCTGAGAAACTAACACTAGATTCTATATAGCTGACTTTCTATATTACTAGAATGTATAACGCCGTCCACTGTGCTTCCAGCGTGTGTATACGTTTCAAATGAATTGCTAGTGCGTATATAAAACTGTCATATGCACTCTCAGGATGAATAAAGCTGGTTACTACAGTGCCAGAATTATGTTTTCTGTAGTAATATGGTGTATATAGCTGTCTACATTAATACCAGGGTGTATACAGCTGTCGACTGTATTACCAAGGAGTGTAAAGCTTTCTGCAGTACTACAAATAGTGGTTATAACTGTCTTCAGTGCTACTAGTGTTATATATAACTATCTACGATACTACCAGGGTAGTCTACACTACTAAAGCTGTATAGTGTACCACCAGGGTGTATATAGATGTAGAATGTATGTAAATGTATGCAATACTTCTTAATATATATAGAGAGCTGTCTTGTGTAAGCATCAGGATATATAAAGCTGTTTGCTGAGCTACTAGTGTGTGTGTGTGTTTGTGTACATATGTATGTATATATGTGTATATCGTCTTCATCATCATCATCATCATCATCATCATCATCATCATCATCATCGTCGTCGTCGTCGTCGTCGTCGTCATCATCATCATCATCATCATCATCATCATCATCATCGTCACCATCATCACCACCACCATTTAACATTTGTTCTCCATACTGACTTGGGTTTGACAGTTTCACAGGAGATGGTCAGCTGGAGAGCTGTCTGAGCTCCATTTTCTGTTTTGGCAAGGTTTCTATGGCTGGATGCTCTTCCTAACACCAATCACTTTACAGAATGTACTGGGTGCTGGCATGGATATATGTATGTATTTATATGTGCATGTGTGTGTGTATATATATTCTTTTATTTATTTCAGGCATTTGACTGTGGCCATGCTAGAGCACTGCCATTAGTCGAACAAACCGACCCTAATACTTATTCTATAGGTCATCTAGGTAACGGAAGCTATCAACTACTTCTAGTTTTTTTCCCTGGAATGTGGCAGAAGTTGTTTTCTGCACATTTTCAGTGTTTATTGCCCTTGAGCTTTTGCCCTTGAGCCTTCCTTTGATATTGCTGCACCTCTTATGTGTCCATAGCTTATACTGGGTACATCTTATGGAGTTTCTACCTATGCTTTTTCTACAGATCGAGCAGGGCCATCTACCTGAAGGGATTTGTGGTTTATCTACCTTCCTACTTATTAAGACTTTGGTTTTAGCTAAGTTTACTCTAAGGCCCTTCGATTCTAATCCTTGCTTCCACACCTGGAACTTCTCTTCTAGTTCTGATAGTGACTCAGCAATTAGAGCAAGGTCGTCAGCACAGAGGAGCTCCCAAGGGCATGCTGTCTTGAATTCTTCTGTTATTGCCTGGAGGGCTATGATGAATAAGAGGGGGATGAGGATTGATCCTTGGTGGACCCCTACCCCTACCTGGAATTCTTCACTGTACTCGTTGCCAACCCTCACCTCACTGACAGCATCCCTGTACATGGCTTGCACAGCTCTCACTAACTATTCATCTATCACTAGTTTCCTCATTGACCACCAGATAAGGGATCGGGTGACCCTGTCAAAGGCTTTCTCCATATCAATGAAAGCCAGGTACAGAGGTTTATCTTTGGCTAGGTATTTCTCCGGCAGCTGTCTTACCAGAAATTTAGCATCATTGGTGCTTTTCCCTGGCATGAACCCAAACTGCATCTCATCTAAACTGATTCTCTCCCTAATTAGTTGGGCTGTTACCCTCTCTGTGACCTTCATTCTCTGTAATTATTTCTATCTAATGCGTCACCTTTACATTTGTAGCAGTTGACTATGGTGCTACACCAGTCATTGAGCTGTCAATTCGGATAGCTGGTCCCTCTTTTGGGTTGACATTCGGAAGACTCTCTCCCATTCATTTTCTTTATTGAGCAACCTTTCGTAGTGGCGTCTCCAAACCTCTTTCTGTGCAGCCTCATTAAATGCAAGTGAACCATCATCCATGTGGACACATTTCTATCCTATGACATCATGATTCTCTCTCACACACTGTCTTGCAACACGAAATACCTCAAGTCTTTGGTCCTCACGGTGCAGAACATTGGCAAATTTTTCATATCTGCTTCCCCTCTGGCTAAATAAACCTGTCTCCTAGCTTCCCTTCTAGCAGTCTGATACAATTCCCTGCTACCATCGTTCTTCCAGTCCTTCCAAGCCTGTTTCTTTTCCCTAATGGCCCTGTCAACATTGTTCCACCACCATGTTGCCTTGTGTTGAGAGGGGACTTTGCACCATCTACAGATCTGGTCAGTGGCCCTCAGCAGGTTGTCCTGTAGAAACCTCTAGTTGTTTTCCACATCATGTGATGCTATATCCCCCTCGATTTTGTCAAAGCTTTGAGTAATGCATCTCTAAATCTCAGTCCATTTGCAGGATCTTTAAGCTTCCAGACCCTTCTCCTCTATGCTGGTTGTCTTCTGGGCATCCATTTAGCCCTGATCCTGAAGTTGCTAACTACTAGTCTATGTTGTGGGGTACATTCTTTGTCTGGGAAGGTTTTGGCATTTATAAGTAGCCATCTTTCCTTTATCCTGGCGAGGATGTAGTCAATTTGACTATTGTGTCTACCACATCGGTAGGTGACTAGGTGACTGGCAGGTTTCTGAAGTTAGTATTGTAAACCATAAAATCATTTGCATCGCAGAACTCCAGCAGCCTGGTTCCCTCCTCATTGTGGGAACCAAAGCCATAGCCTCCATGTACACCATGGAAGCCCCCTGCATGTTGTCCGAATTGCCCATTGATGTCGCCAGACACAAAGAGAAGATCCCTGTCATTCGTCAACTCTGCAGAGTGGTTGGTGTTAGGAAGGGCACTCAGCCATAAAAACTCTGCCAAAACAGACAGCAAAGCATGGTGCAGTCTTTTGTCTAGCCAGCGCCTGTCAAACCATCCAACCTATGCTAGCAGACATTAAATGGTGGTGATGGTGATGATGATGTATATGTGTAGATAGATATCATTCACTTTCTGCTCATATAGGTTTGATGAATGTATTATTGAGGCATTGTTTTACAACTAGATGCCTTCCTGTTGCTAACCCTTACCTGTTTTTCAAGCAAGGGATCTCTTATTCTGCATGTCTTCAAAAGCATAAAACCTGTGGATAATTTGTTGACAGAAGAAATGGCAGTAGTATCACCACTTGTAGCTCAGTGATTTTTGAAGATGTGCAAATGTAAAGACACACACACACACACACACACACACACACATACACACACACACACACACACACACACACACACACACA
>NC_068981.1:21071983-21077839 GCF_001194135.2 Octopus bimaculoides
CACACACACACACACACACACACACACACACACACACACACACACACACACACACGTATGTATGTCCATGTATATTTATATATATAATCACCGTCATTGTTATAATGTTCTCTTTTTCATGCTTGCATGGGTCAGACAGAATTCACTGAAGCAGATATTCTGTGGTTAGATGCTTTTCCTGTTACTAACCCTCTCTTGTTTCTAAATAAGATAATATTTCCCCATGACTGGACATGTTTTCGAGGATGATTGGAAATGAATGATGCTGCCTATATGACAGTGACACTCCTTCACAATATGCAATGTCAAGACAAGGAGTTATGACAACACACTTGCACACATATACATACATACATACATACATACATACATATGGGATATGTGGAAGGGGTAGACTGAGGAAGACATGAGATGAAGTGGTGAGAAAGGATCTTCAGATGCTTGGCCTCATTGAGGAGATAGCAAGGGACCAAGATTTCTGGTAATTTGCTATGCTTGAGAAGACATGTGAAGCTAAGTAAAATTGTGGCCAGTTGTACATAACAGGCACATCCCTATCAACTGAAAGGTCCATGTCCTATGGGCTCATGGGAATTGGTGTTATATAAAAATATGTGTGCTGGTGCCATGTAGAAAGCACACGTGCCAGTGCTATGTGGGATGCAGCTGTGCCAGTACTACATGGAGAAGCATCTGTGCTGGTGTCACACATAAAGCATCAGTGTTGGTACCACATATAAAGCATCCATGACAGTGCCACACAAAAAGCCTCCAGTACAATCTGTAAAGTGGTTGGCATTAGAAAGGGCATCTAGCAATAGAAACCATGCCAAAACAGACAATTGGAGCCTGGACAATTATCTGGTTGGCCATCTCCTGTCGAACTGTCCAACCATGCCTGCATGGAAAACAGACATCAAATGATGATGGTGATGATGGTGGTGGTGGTGGTGGTGGTTGTGGTTGTGGTTGTGGTGAGGATGATGATGATGATGATATACACGACAGGCTTCTTTCAGTTTTTGTCTACCAAGTCCCCTCACAAAGAAGCTCACTTCTTAACTACACAGGCATACCTATGTTGTCAAAAATGATGACAGTTTTACCGGAGAAACTGGTGCATCATTATCATCGTTTAACGTCTGCTTTCCATGCTACCATGGGTTGGACGATTTGACTGAGGACTGGTGAAACCGGATGGCTACACCAGGCTCCAATCTGATTTGGCAGAGTTTCTACAGCTGGATGCCCTTCCTAACGTCAACCACTCAGAGAGTGTAGTGGGTGCTTTTACATGTCACCAGCACGAGGGCCAGTCAGGCGGTACTGGCAACGGCCACACTCAAAATGGTATCTATTGAAAAACAACTGGAAAATTCCTTCATGAATTTCTTACCTATGACTTCACAATTTTTCTTTAACAGAAAAATATTATCAATAATTCGTAAACACGATAGTAAAAATGTGATTGTAAAATGGTAAAATGAATGGGGTCACGATGGTTCATAAAGTTTATAGCCAATTGTGCTGTCAAAAATGACAGCTGTTTTACAGATAGCATATTTTATTGTTCTACTGAATGATTTAATGATAGTTATAAAAGCTTAATTTGCAAAACAATGAAGCACATATGATTCTGCAAATATGATTCTGAAAGTTATTTACTCACAATATTCATAGTGAAACTGTGATTTCTGTAGCGTATCTTGTTTTCAACTCTTTGTCTTCATTTTTTTTCTTTTTAAATGTAAACTTTGAAATTATAGCAGCCATGAAGGGTTTTCTCTGGAACTCTGTCAGTTATGATAATGAGTGTTTCAGTTAATCCAATCAACGGAACAGCCTGCTCATGAAATTAACTTGCAAGTGGTTGAACATTCCACAAACATGTGTACCCTTAATGTAGTTCTCAGGGAGTCTCAGCATGACACAGAATGTGATAAGATTGGCCCTTTGAATTACAGGTGCAACTCTCATTTTTTATCATTTTCTCCCTCCTGTCATTTTCTCTCTCTCTCTCTCTCTCTCTCTCTCTCTCTCTCTCTCTCTCTCTCTCTCCCTCTCTCTTGCTCACTCCCTCTGACTGGATAACCTCTACAACAAGTTACCTATTTCTGTTCTTCTGTCACACTCTAACCTCTCATCACCTGACACATGGCCATCTCCTCCAGTACTTCACCTCCTAAGGGATCTTTGTCTTGCAAGTTACTTGGTGAGTTACTAATGCTGGTGCCACATAAAAAAAAAAAAAAAAAAAAAAAAAAAAAAAAAAAAATCCAGTCCACACTGTAAAGCAGTTGGCATTAGGGTTATGGTTAGGGTTAGGGTTAGGGCATCAAACCATAAAAGCCATGCCACAACAGACAGTGAAACCTGGTGCAGTTTTCTGGCTTGCTTGCTACTGTCAAACTGTCCATCCCATGCCAGTATGGAAAATGGGTGTTAAATGATGATGATGATGATGATGGTGGTGATGGTGATAATAACGAGGATGATGACAACAATGACGATGATGATACAATATATATGTGTGTCTGTCAGGGTGCTCTTGAGTGCTACTGGTAATATGTAACCCAGCACAACCTGGGTTTCAGTAGCTTGATGCAACTCCATTGTTCCAAGACCACCTGTCTCAACTATGTGATGAGATGCAGAGGAGGCCTTGGAGAGAAGTGTGTGGGCATCAGCTTCACGAACTGTTGTCCACCCTAATAAAAATCACATGAATAGCTCATCTGGACCCTGCATGATGCTCTCTACTTCTTCTTCAAGTTCAGTGGCAATGTCTCCATGGGCAACAGGAACAGGTTTGGTATGCTGGAAGCTTCTAGCTCATGAACACACATTGGCAATGTGCATGTGATAGTCGTTTTTTCCATGAAGTAGCAGTGATACAGGATTTCGGCTGTGTATGTGTCAGGGCTGGCCTATTTAGGTGTGATGCAGCCCTCCCTGTACAGGGAAACTCCTAGAAAAGGTGGGGTAAACATCGGTCACTGCTCTCTTCATCTGGCTAGTTTATCACAACTGACAGGCTCCCATCTTAGTGGGAGAAAAATTTGATCCCATTCTCTGACTTTGGGACTGTGGAATGTGAGAACGTTGATGGACATGCAAACTACATACTGACCTGAAAGGCATACCGCACCTGTCTTCCAAGAACTCGCCCACTTCAAAATTGATGTAGCTGCTCTGAATGTTCCGGTTAATCCAATCAATGGAACAGCAGTGTGCAAGAAGTTGGCTACATGATCTTTTGGAAAGGAAAGGATGCCAGTGAACCTCACATCCATGTCAGGTTACTGTGGAGTGTTTCTCAAGAGGTCTTCTGGAGTTTGAGAATGGTTGTTCAGAACATGGAAATATTCTCGCCAATGATGCACGATCTATTCTTCATGATTGGTTGATTGTACTCTCACCTACTTTATATTTCTTAAATGTTGATAATTCTAACTTGTAATACTAACATACTGTAGTTTGAGTTAAAATAACCACCTGTGCTGGTGACATGTAAAAAGCACCTTTCAAGTGTTTGGTCTCACAAAGGCAAAGTAGTTGAGCTCCTTTCGAGTGTTGAGCCTTGTGGAGGCAGTGACCGAGACCTTTGGCGTTGAGAAGAAAACCCATCGAGCTGAGCAAAATCACAGTTGTGTCAGATACCAGTGTCATGCAAATGGCACCCATGCTGGTGGTACATAAAAGCACCCATTACACTCTCGGAGTGGTTGGTGTTAGGAAGGCATCCAACTGTAGAAACCATGCCAAATCAGACTGGAGTCTGGTGCAGCCTTCCTGCTTACAAGTCCTGGTCAAACCATCCAACCCATGCCTACATGGACAATGGATGTTAAATGATGATGTTGATATTTATATATATATATATATATACATCTATAGCTGTGTACTCTACCAATAGGGCCTAATTTGCTGTATTTACTATTTGCTCTATAATAGATTATATATTGCTTCTTACTGTGCTAGCAGAGCATATGATGTACCTTCTCTACCAATAATAGTGCACGTAATGTATCTTCTGAAATAAACAGAGTGTACAAATATGTCGTTTTTGTGAGAAGGTATGTAATAGGGGCAATTGTTTATTGCAGATGTTTTGTGGATATGAGAACATTAAGTATACAACACTGTACATCACTTATCTGTGTGCCTGTATACGTGTGTGTGTATGTGTTTGTGTGTGTGTGTGTGTGTGTGTGTGTGTGTGTATGTGTGCGTGTTAGTCTATTTACACTCAAGATACTTTGCAACTCTGTAAATATTATTTTTTACTGTTGTACATCTGTGTTTTTCAAGTCAAAATGGGTGGAATGAGTTTACAAATTTGAATGGTTGCATAGTATTTGGAAGAGATGTTTCTAGTATTACTGAATACACTAGTTAACTCTAATCAACGTACCTCTGAAGTACAAGTGAAAGAAAACCTGTTGTCAGAGATGAAAGGTGTTTGAATCTGGAGAAAATTCTTTAAATATTTTGAGAGAGAAACATAGCCAATTATACCAAATCCAGGAAATAATAATATCTCTCTTTCTCACACAAGCACACACTGACAAACAAACAGACAGATACACACACACACACACACACACACACACACACACACACACACACACACACACAAGCATGCAGGCACAAAAGTGTGTATGCATACATGTGAAATAGAAAATGTCAAGGGAAAGAAGTCATAGAAATAAGCCTTGTGAGTGGATGTGGTAGACAAAAGCTGAAAGAAGCCTGTCATATATAAATATAAATAATTATATACTCAGATATACATGATATATATGTACGTATGTATGTGTGTATATACATATGCATGTGTGTGTGTGTGTTACTGTCTCCTTGATTTGACTTTGTGTGGTAGTTGTAAACAAGTGTCACCAACATGAAAATGATTTCTTTCATTTTCAGTTTTTTGTAAAAACATGTCTCACCATGGGATATATTACCTTGCTTGCAAACTGGTGAGGGTTGGTGACAGGAAGGGCATCTGGCCATAGAAATTCTGCCCAACCCATGCAAGCATGGAAAAGTGGATGTTAAAACAATGGTAATGATAATATTTCCCTCTGTGTGACACCTTGGGCAAAAGTCTTCAGCAAACAGCCCTAGGCCAACCAAAGCCTTGGGAGTAGATTTTGTAAACATAAACTGAAAAATGCCAGTTTTATATATATATATGTATGTGTATATATCTATCTATCTATCTATCTATCTATCTATCTATCTATCTATCTATCTATCTATCTATCTATATATATATATATATATATATATATATATATATATATATATATATATATATATATATATATATAAACCCTTTAGCATTCAGATTACTGATTAATTAATGTTTAATTAATCACATTATATTCAATTAATCATGCATTATCTCATAGCTTTGAGATCTTGAAGATGTGATTGTATATTATTAGAATAACTAGCTGATTTTTCCGGTTTCACTCGGGCAGTGTGGTGGATTTGGTTAAAAGCTATTTCCTATGTATATTTTGAATAATAAAAAGAACTAAAAATAAAAAAAACAAAAATTCCAAAAACAAAAAAAAGTAAGAACAACCCAAAAACAATATGATGCTAAGGATTTTGCGGGTCGATATTGTTAAACTAACTTCACGTGTGTACCCATAGCCCCATGTAGTCAAGGAACCTTATTTGTGGTATAACCTTGCCTTAAAAGAAAAATATATGGTAGTGCGGTTGCTGTATTGGCGACACAAGAATGTTAATCGAAACTGTTCAAGATCAATCATAGGTTGGATGTTCATGTACACTGATTAGAATTGTGAATTTCAATTATTGAAAACGTGTTCCCGGATG
>NC_068981.1:21077849-21082468 GCF_001194135.2 Octopus bimaculoides
TAGAAAGAGCGTAAGCTATAGCTTTTTCTTTTTTAATGCACAAAAAATTGAAATTATTTTTTTTCTGTGCCTCTGATTAAAATTTTCGAAAAACAAACCCAGCCACATTACTTGGAAAAAAATAATCTTTATTGTGCTGGTTTTTCGTAAAATTTCGCGCATGGGAAAGGCAACAAAATCGCCCCTCCCCACTTTGAATGGGATATTCCTATCTTAAAAAGTAATAATCGATTATCTCGGTAACCATGGGAGTTGGAGGGCAATAAAAATCTCCTGAACATGAGCGGACCATGCTGCCGCTCTGTGCTGAATTTCACGCGATTCCACTGCACCGTTCTCGAGTGAATCTGCCGACACTCAATCAATCAAGCAATCAAGAACACTGCAATTTATAGTATAGATGATGTGATGTAGGTGTGAAAGACCAGATCTGCTCAGTAAAAACAAAACTGGTAAAATTTTTGGGCTGTATATGGCTGGTTCAAATGCTAAAGGGTTAATGTATGTTTGTGTGCGTGTGTGTGTGTATATAAAAAAAATCAACTAAAACAATGTTGAAAAGCTGTGTATTTAGAATAAAAAGCAGAAAAGTATAAATCTTGATAATTTAAATGTCCTCTATAGCTGTTTCAATGGAATAAAACCTCATTATTTATGTAAGTACATAATTATAATATGTAATTGATTTAAAAGTCATATGTTACCCATACATACCTTGGAGAAAAGAATTAAAAATGGTAATCAGGAAACCATTCCTGATTTAAATACAAATGAGACAGACAGGAAAATAAGGTCGAGAAAAAAGAACTATATGCATCTATATGCATGTATACACACATACACACAAATAGATATGTACATAAATATACACACATACATCTAATTGAATATCTTCATATTTTTTCTCAGTGTCTTTGTTTCTTTTCATCTTTTTAGTGTCTCATTTGTATATAAAGCAGTAATAGTTTCCTGAGAACTTAATTATGTATTTTAATTAAGTAATAATATAAATAGCGATGTTTTATTCTATTGTAACAGCTGTTGTGGACAATTATGAACCATGTGTAAAATTTCTGTTTTTTGGCTTTATACACACACACACACACACACACACACACACACACACACACACACACACACACATAATCTGTGTATCATACATCATAGAAAGCATAATTAACTGCAGTATTTATCCTGAAATAATATCTTTTATTGACATATAATGTTAAAAATCACAGAAATATATCAGTTATCTGCGAAAATCATCTAGCACGGAAAATCTAACACAGAAAATCACCGTCACGGAAGTCAGTCAGCGATCATGGTCGGATGGTGCTCTTAGCCCTCCACTGGCACAGGTGCCAGTCATCGAATTTGCAAATTTGATTTGATTTCGATTTCACTTGCCTCAACCGGTCTTCACCAGGTTAGTATTGCAAACCATAAGATCATTTGCATCGCAGAACTCCAGCAGCCTGGTTCCCTCCTCATTGTGGGAATCAAAACTGTAGCCTCTATGTACACCATGGAAGCCCCCTATATGTTGTCCAACATGTCCATTGAAGTCACCAGCCACAAAGAGAAGGTCCCTGTCATTCGTCAATGAGGTAGTCTGCAAGAGGGTGTCATAAAATCGGTCTGTCTGTCCATCAGGTAGCTCCGGTTGAGGGGTGTAGGCCGATATAATGGTTGCTAACCCATGATGAAGCACTAACCTAATCTTAAGTATTCTGTCGCATACACTGACTACCTCAATTACCTTATCAACCCATTTCTCTGCAAGAAGTATACCCACACCCCCAACCCCGTCAGTGTTTCCTGCCCAGAAAATCTTGTACCTGTGTTCTTTGCCTGTGAGGAACCTAGTGAAACCTCCTCTCCACCTTACTTCTTGGATGCAGCACATATCAACACATCTTCGTTCAAGCATCTCAACAATCTCACCAGGCCTACCTTTCAGTGTGCCCACGTTGAGAGTGCCAACCCTGAGTGTGTGGGAGGTGTGGGCTCGTGAGACCCTTAGACGGGAGACAGCAGTGTCATGTACCTGAAAAGAAAGCTCACATTTGGCAGAATTCATAAACAAATAATAGCCTTCAATTCAACCTGCATACACTACACCATCATATTTTTGCACTATATGATCACTACCTTACATAGGAGATAAACCCTAAGTAGGGGTGGGGATAGTGTAAAGCCTTTAAAAGTGTTCATGGGAGACAACCAAAAGATGACAGAGGATAGCAAATTTAGATGAGAGCATCTTCTGGATATATATTCTTTTGGCAGAGGTATTAAAAAAGTCAAGTAGGGGAATCCGAGTGCGTGCGCTAGTTTATATAGGGTGTTGGTGGTGGTGTTGGTGGTGGTGGGGGAAGTCTTGGCAAAGCGAGTGGTAATCGAAAGAGAGAGAGAGAGAGAAAGAGAGACAGACAGACAGAGTGAGGCTGAGAGAGAGAGAGAGATAGACAGACAGAGTGAGGCAGATAGAGTGAGGGGTTGTGATCAGAACACAAGGGAGAAAAATATTCTTTTGGGATTTGGGTAGCATAATTTAACGAAACAGCAAATGTTGATAATAGTAAAATAGAATTGAAAAATCTGAGAGTTTTCGGTCAGCCAATCTATGACAAAATTAGAGAAATAAGTGATTGTGTGATAAACTTTAATAAATGAATGAATGAATATGTTGCGGTTAAGGAAATGCGTGAACTAAGGTTATCTTAAGGCAACAATGAAGAAGATGAAACTATTGAAACTATATTTACATGTTGACATGGTAATGAAATAGACAGAATAATGAAAAGAACTAATAAGGGGTTTATGATCTGCACAGAAATAGAAGAGTAGATGAACAAGGTTTAAAAGACAAAACTTCTTATCTGAGCATCTTCTGAGATTCGTATTCTTCGGCAGAGGTATTAAAATCGAGTCGGGGAATCCGAGTGTGTGTGCTAGTTTATATAGGGTGATGGTGGTGGTGGTGGTGGAGGAAGTCTTGGCAAAGTGAGTGGCAATTGAAAGAGAGAGAGAGAGACAGACAGACAGAGACAGAGTAAGGCAGAGATTTAATATAATATAATAAACATAATTTAAATGATTAAAATAATAATTTAAACAATGTTCCAAGAAGTCTGTATGCATATGTATTTGTGTGTGTATGTATGTGTGAGATGGTGAGCATGCTTGTGAGTTTATCTATATGTGTGTCCTTGTCTTGACATCATGTGATGGTTGTAAACTAGCATTGTTCATTTCAGAAACAGGTTGAGATTGGTGAGAAGAAGGGCATCCAGCTGTAGAAAATCTGCCTCAGTGATTTTCTTCCGATCCATGCAAGCAGGGAAAAGTAGACATTAAAATGATAACAATGATGATAATGATGATGTTAATGTCCAGTGCATGTGTTGTCTAATATGCATTTTAGATAATATTATAACATTATGATATTATAACTGGTAAGTTGGCACACTCATTAGCATGCTGGGTGAAATGCTTAGCAGCAATTCATCTGTCTTTACATTCTGAGTTCAAATCCCACCGAGGTTGACTTTACCTTTCATCATCCTTTCGGAGTCAATAAAATAAGTGCCATTTGAACACTGGGGTCAATGTAATCAACTTACCCACTCCCTAAAATTGCTGGCCTTGTGGCGAAATTTGAAACCAATATTATAATCAGTTGCTTAAATGTTGTGTCATATGTATTTCACAAGATTAAACTAAGGCATCATAACCCCTTATTCTCATGCTGATGAGGTAACTAATCTTACAACTGATTATGATAATCATCTCAGCAATCTGTTATATGTGTTTTGACCAAGATGAGTGTTGTGATAACTTAAAAGGCTGGCCATATAATTCCATTAGTGGTAAGTGGGTGTTAAAGTATGGCTTCGTGCTTAAAGAACAGGAAACTCTTACAGATGCTTAGCAGAAGTCTGATAAGCAGTCATTTGGAGAATAGTTTCCTTTATAGATTGCTTTGTTATGGCACAACAAAGCTGTACTGCTCTAATTAAACAACTCAGTAATACCTCAGTGATGTTTACCCAAAGTAAACTCACTTAAAATATATCAATATACTTGCACTATTTAGTTCTCTTTAACAACCCCACGTACTTGACAATGGAATGAAGATGACCGTTAGCAATATGTTACTAATGGCTAGTTTCATACTATTTACCAATTATACTATTACCAACTCTGTCAGCCTACAGTTGATGAAATATTGCTCACCATAATACTACTTTTTTTACAAATGAAAATTGTATATTGTCCTAAAAATACTTGTAAATATTATCTGTTTTGTGTATGTATGTATGTATGTATGTATGCATGTACAGCAAATATTGACTATTTAGTATATATCTATATATGGATTTGTCTTTTATCTCTTAATTGCTTTAGTCATTAGACTGTGGCCATGCTGGGGCACTGCATTGAAGAATTTTTAGTTGACTGAATCAACCCCCAGTACCTATTTTTTTTTATAACCCTGCTACTTATTCTATCAGAGTCTTTTGCTGAACTGCTAAGTTATGAGGATGTAAACACACAAACACCAGTTCTCAGGTAATGGTGGAAGACAAACAGAAACACAAAGACACAAAGACACA
>NC_068981.1:21082504-21097982 GCF_001194135.2 Octopus bimaculoides
ACACACACACACACACACACACACACACACACACACACACACACACACACACACACACACACACACACATTTTCTTTTTGTCTTGCAAGTACTTGGATACCCTGTCAGTGCAAGTGCCACTTAAAAGCACGCAGTCCACACTGTAGAGCGGTTGGTGTTAAGAAGGGCATCCAGCAGTAAAAATCCTGCCAAAATAGTTACAGAAGTCTGGTGCAGGCTTCTGCCTGACTGGCTCTTGTCAAACCATCCCACTCATGCCAGTATGGAGGGTGGACGTTAAACAATGATGATGATGATGATGATGATGTTGATGATGATGTTGATGATGATGATTATATATATATATATATATATGACTGGCTTTTTTCAGTCTCCATCTACCAAATCTACTCACAAGTCTTTGGTAAGTCCAAGGCCTTAATAGAAGACACTTGCCCAATGTGCTATATGGTGAGACTGTACCAAAAACCATGTTGTTGGGGAGCAAGCTTCTTACTACAAAGCCATGCCTACACCTAAATGTATGTATGTATATACATATAAAATATTTAATCTATAATTGTTTGTTCAACAATATATATATGTATGTATGTATGTATGTATGTATGTATGCATGTATGTATGCATGTATGTATGCATGCATGTATGTATGTGTGTCTTTGTGTCTGTGTTCCCTATCATTGCTTGACAACCAGTGCTGGTGTGTTTTCATCCCCATAACTAAATGGTTTGGCAAAAGTGACCAATGGAATAAGTACCAGGCTTAAATAAAAAGTGCTGGGGTCAATTCGTTTGGCAATAATTCTACAAGATGGTGCCCCAGC
This sequence comes from Octopus bimaculoides, assembly GCF_001194135.2. Lineage (NCBI taxonomy): Eukaryota > Metazoa > Mollusca > Cephalopoda > Octopoda > Octopodidae > Octopus > Octopus bimaculoides. Next base: position 21,083,329 of record NC_068981.1, read on the forward strand.
ATGTCCACAGTCTAATGACTGAAAGCAAGTAAAGGATGTGTGTGTGTGTGTGTGTGTGTGTGATGCAGGTTACCTTGTAAATTAATGACATCAATATCATCATCATAATTTTGAATTTTCCAGTTCATATTAGAAACTGCCAGAATTGACACTCTGTAGACCATGTTCTCTAATGTCAGGAGGAAAGATATGAAGAGAAATCAAGACTTCTACAGTTCTGTCATACAAATAACTTTATCATTTGCAATGCAGTTATTAAGCTATTCAAGTGGTCTTATCATTCAGCTGGACACAGGAACCAAATTCGTTTTGTGTTTATGAGAAACAATAAAAAGCTGGCAGAAGGAGTTATGAATAGGACATTGAACGATTAACTTGCAGTGGAGTGAGCTGAAAGGCTAGCATCAGTAAATCTATTAAAAAGATACAGACAGAGAAAGTTTTTGTTTAAATGGCTTGTAATGGATGTATGGTAGATATCAGGTCACCAAGAATGTAATGGATAAGTTGGTTGTTTTTGAAGTCCAGAGAATAAATGATAGAAGAAAATAATAGTCGAAATAGCCTACATGCAAGTGGCTTAGTATTCCACAGACATATCTTTAACACAAATTCTGATATAAAACTAGGATGATATATATGACAAAGTTGGTCCATGGAATTTCAAGTGTAGCCCATTTAACAGACATTCTATACAGTTTGTTACTCCCCAATTTTATTTGCAAGACTTGGTTTCACCTGAGGCTATGTAAAATGTTATGAAGTGGGATTGAACTCAGGACCTCATGATTACAAAGTGAACTTCTCAACTCTTTGGCCAGTTATTGACAGTATGAAAGGAAGTCCATGGGGCCTTGCAGATCTAATTAATATTTGTAGTAGTGAAAGAATAAAGAAAAGAGTTATTACCTCTACTTGCAACAAAGTTTCAGTCTTTATACAAAGGCCAAAGTACTTTATAACTTGTATAAATAAAAGTGTATATAAAGATGTATATAAAAGACTCTGCATGATAGTGAAACATGGGTGTTAATTGTGGAAGGTCTACGGGTGGATGGAAAAGAAGAAAGATGAACATAACATGCTGGATGTTTAATGTTAATTTGCAAGAGATGGAACACAAAGAAATAAAGGAAGTGAAAAAGCAACAGAGGGTTTCCAAGATCAGTGGAAGGAAAGAAGGAGAGAAGGAATGGAGGAAAGTAAGAAGTTATCTTCAGATTAAAGACTTGACCTGAATGCCTGTATTACTATAATTTATCTGAATTACTATAATTTACCTGTATTACTATAATTTACCTGAATTACTATAATTTATTAGTTTCTTTTGCATATTCTTAGTTTATGCATGTGTATGCAAATATAGCATTGGTATATCCCATTTATGTTCATTAGAAATGAAATAAATAAAGAATTTTGACATGTACGAATATTTATTTCCCCCCACTGTAAAATGCAATATTAATGCCAAAAAGCAGCCTTGATCTCCAACTTAACGTTGAGGTTGTGTTAGAGCACAGAATACAGTTATTTATCTAAGTGGTAGGTGATGATGTTATACCAGACAACGAATTAACCCTGTCATGCTGTATTCCTGCTATAGCAAGTTAAATGTCATCTCTGCTGGATACCTGGTAAGTTGGTAATGAATAACACATATAGAAAAAGAAGATGCAGCTGATGCTGTCCATTAGTTTTGCTTGCAATTGTTACTCTTGAGCTGTATATGCAATAATTTATTTATTGCTTGGGAGCCAGGTGAAGGGTAAAGTTAAGCACAGGGCCCTAGGGCTGAGAGGGTTAAGTCTGTCATCCAGAAACAGGAACTGTCTTTACAATGGACTTCCACCCAGTTTCTGTTTTCCAAATTTCTTTCACAAGGCTTTGATCAAATTGAGGCAATGTTTGAAGACATTTACACAAAGTGTTGTATAGTAGGATTGAACCTGAAATCAACCACATAAAAATGAAGCAAAATTCTCAACCACACTGCCAGGCCTGAAATATCTACAATATTCCTGACTTTATTTAATTCTTCTATATTTCCATTCCAGAGATGTAGTCAAAACATAAAATAACTTGCTTTTAACAGTTGAACTCGGAGTAGAAAATCTATAAGTAAAAACATGTAAATATGTTAGACATTGGTCATTTCTACAGCTGTGGATACATGTCCCATGAGCAGCCATCAACTTTTTCTATCCAATTAGATTTTTAACCCAATATTTACACACTATTAAGGCAGCAAGCTGGTGGAATCATTAGCACACCGAGTAAAATGTTCAGCAGCATTTTGTCTGTCCTTATGTTCTGAGTTTAAATTACACTGAGGTTGACTTTGCCTTTCATCTTTTCAGAGTTGATAAAATAAGTACTAGTTGAACACTGGGGTTGATGTAATCGACTTACCCCCACTCTAAACTTGCTGGCCTTGTGCCAAAATTTGAAACCAATATTTACACACCATTATCTGTAACTTTTCTACTTCAAGTTCAAATGTTAAAAACGAATTATTTTATGTTTTCTCAAATTTTCTAAATTCTTATGGCATCAGCAACACAAAATAACATTTTTTTAAAGAAATGTAACCAACAGTGTTTCTTATTTCTTTAATGTTCACAAGGGGCTAAACATAGAGGGGACAAACAAGGACAGACAAAGGGATTAAGTCGATTACATTGACCTCAGTGCATAACTGGTACTTAATTTATCGACCCCCGAAAGGATGAAAGGCAAAGTCGACCTCGGCGGAATTTGAACTCAGAACGTAAAGACAGACAAAATACCGCTAAGCATTTTGCCCGGTGTGCTATCGTTTCTGCTAGCTCTGGCCACCAAATAAATACCAATAAATGATATTTAAGAGACACAATGAAAGGAAGGATCATAGTATGAGCACCTTAAGGTTTTAGGGAGTTTGTCAATAGCTGTTACCTTAAACTTGCTGCACAGTTAATGCGCAGATCAATGTTATTTATGAAGAGAATGCACCGCTCCTGCCATCAACACCTTTCTCATCCACCACTGACATCATTGCCACCATTATTACTCCACACCGCCATCACTATCTTCACAACTACTACCACATCAGCAGCACCATCACCACCACCACTACCACCACCACCACTACCAAGACCAACAACAACCACATCACCATACTCTATCACTTGAGCAATAAATCAATAGAAGCTGTTTCTTTCTCATTAATCTAGAGAGATCCAGGACCAGGTGAAACTTTTCTCATTCCACATTTATTTGGAAATATAAAAAACTCTCACAACCTGAAAGACTCAAAAGTAATGAGGGTGGCAGGGGATATGCTTGAAACAAACACAGAGGAAAAGAAAGAGAAAGAGAGAGAGAAGGAGTATAGAGATATTGTGAGAAAAAGAGAAAGACATTGAGAGATATATAGACATACAGGAAAAAAGAGACAGATTATATAAGAGGTGGCAGGGGGTATTATGATAATATCAACAGTTCAAAGTCACTGTGTGTGTGTGTGTTTGTGTTTTGCCTAAGTGAGTTAGATTGGACAGAGGGGAAGATGCTGAGCAATAATAGAAGAGTTTAATTGGACAATAACTTTCAATGGTAAGATAATTACATTCAGTTTTGGTAGGCAAATGGATAGTTTTTTTAGCATGTTATTGTCATTGAGTATTGTCAACTGAATATTGGGGACATAGTTCACATCTTGTACTTCAAATATACTTCAGTTTATTCTGAGACCATGGGACTGTTCTGGGACCCTGATGTAAAATATTTTGAGATTATGCTATCAAAGGAATGGACATGTAGAACATGCTAAACTCAGTGACAATTGTCCTTTCTGTAGAAGGTCATTGAGATTATGTTAATAATAATAATAATAATAATTATATATATATATATATATATATATATATATATATATATATATATATATATAAGTATTGATTGCTTAAAGTGGATAGTACTTGTGGAAGAGGGAAACCCAGGAAGACATGGGACAAAGTATTGAAAGTATTGAAGGCAGATCTCAAGATGCTGAATCTTAAGGAGGAGATGACAGAGGAGTGAAGTAATTGATGTTTTACTGAACTCAAGAAGACCCATCCATTATTGTAAAAATGTTATCCTAAAACCACTTGGTATGTTTGTGCATGGAACCCTGTATCCATTCCTCCCTCTTTGCCCTGTTAAGTTACCCTCAATTCTCATCTCTTAACACAAGGGTTCTCAACCATTTTGTTATCCATTTACCCCTTTGAGTACTTTTTATTCTGGTGGACTCCCATAGCCATTTGATGTTTAAAAACTAGTTTTATAGAGATTTCTTTCAAAACTTTTTTCCTCCCTTCACTGTTTTCTATCTGTCTCTTTCTCTCTCCCCCTCTTTCTCCTTTATTCTCACTCGTTGTTCACACGTGACCATCGTCCATCTCTCTTTTCCTCACATGATCATCTTTCTTTTCTTTCAGGGCTGTCCTAGAGGCTGGACATATACTATCTATCTCTCTCTTCTATCTTTTCTCTTGTCAAAGAAAATATTTCTCCAGCATTCGCTATTTTACCCTTGTTCTGGTCTAATGACCTTCTATGTTTGTTTTCGTTCAGTTTCCTTGCATGTCGCCACTGTCCTATTTTTGTTCCCAACTTTGACCTTCCATATTTTATTTTGGTATTTGTGGGAGCAACTGCCTTCAAAGACATATTGTCATTCAATGCTTGAAATGAGGAGTAGATAGGCAGCCAACAACTCATAAAGGGTCATTCTTTATGTTACTTGTCCTGTTTTCCATTTGTTTCTCTCGTTGTTTGCATATTCAACTCATTTGTTTTTGTGTTTCATGTTATTTACTGTTTATGACATCCTGTACCCATATATGATGAATAAAATCATAATTAAGCTCATGTGTTCTGTATTTGATGAAAGCATGGGCAATGTGGTATGTACTGCAAATAAGCCTACAGCACACAGTGAGACATAAAAGAGGAGAGTAACTAACCTCTGCTGTTGCTGCTGGATCCCAATGTGTTTTCTATTATACTAGTATTCTATTTTGAGGAAATTGTTTTTCTGGTTGAGCTGATTGTTTCTGATTTTTACCATTATTGTATAAAAGAAACATTTTTTCCCCTTAAAGTGTATCAAAATACCCCCTGCCGGGTCCTGCATACAAAATTGGGCCTATATTACATGTTTTAGTACACTAAAAACTTTCCTGAACACGCGCTGCTAAAATTGGCGTGTGTCTAATATGCCTAAGCATCAAATACAGTCAATTGAGGAGTGGTAGGATTTTCTTTAATGATTGAAATTGTTGTAGAGGCTTGGTGTTGTTGTTAACGGCAGCTCCTTACCTTCTGAAGTAGGGTCAGGTTAAACGGAGTCACATAGTACATTACACTCACTGACCAGAACGATTTCTAGTTCCCCATGTACTTACTATATTGAACGGCTTTGAGGTTTCACTAAATTTGTTTTATTATAAGCGAATTTTACATGGATTTTGATGCACATGTTAGCGATCTGTTTCACTGCTTTCAAGAAGTAAAAAATTTTTTTTATTGCAGTGATAACTGCTCTTTCTGATCTTTGTTGGAGCTGTTGTAAAATCAGAGAAGTAGCTACACGGTGTGTGTGTACATGTGTGTGTGTGTGTGTGTGTGTGTGTGTGTGTGTGTGTGTGTGTGTGTGTGTGTGTGCGTGTGTGCATGTGTAAATATAAATGTATATATATTATTTAAAACAGTTTCCAAAATGGTTCCAAAAATTCCAAGCTGGAAACTACAACCTAGAAGACAAGCTTTATCCTGGAAGATCTGTAGAGCTCTGCAAGGATGTCTTGCAAACCATGGTGGAACAAAATCTCATTGTAACTGTTGAGGAACTAACAGAGAAGCTTGAATTTGGTCATTCAACCATTCATTGACACCTGTGTGCCATTGGAAAAGTCAGCAAGTTGGGTCAATAGGTTCCTCACAAACTTACCCAATCTAACTGCGTGGTGCAGAGAGGGAATGTGTGCTCTTCTTTGCTGTCATGTCTCACAAATGAACCTTTTTTGGACCGAATTGGGACTGGTGACAAGAAATGGGTTCTCTATAAAAATGTCAAGTGCAGAAGACAGTGGGTAGGGAAAGGAGAAACACTGACACCCCAGGTTAAAGAAGGTCTTCCCTCATGTAAGGTGTTGTGTTATCTGCTTTGTGGGATATGAAAGGTTTAGTCCACTTTGAACTTTTAAACCCAAATCAAACAATAACAAAGGAGATCTACTGTGAGCAGCTTAAGTGGCTTAAATCAGCACTAGAAGAAAAACAACCATCTGTGGTTTAAGATGAAAGATGTTCTTCCATCAGGATAATGCTTGGCCACATACAGTGAGGATGACATTCCAAAGGCTGGAGCAGTCTGAATAAGAAACGATGCCCCACCCACCATATTTGCCAGACATTGCCCCATCTGCTATCATTTATTCCGCTGTCTTCAAAATCACTTGGACAGAAAAAATACAAATTTTATAGACAAGGTGAGAACAGTACTGGGGGAATATTTTTGGTCACAAACAAGTGAATTTTGGAAGAAGGGCCTTACAAGTCTACTTAGATAGATGGAACAGCATTGTAGAAAATGAAGGAGAGTATATTTTAGATTAAAAAAGAACTTTGTTTATCTTAATTTTGAAAAATAATAGAAGTATAAAAAAAACGCATTTGAAATTAAATATTTGTGCTTTAAAAATAAAACAACAGTATCTCTTGAACTTTTGCAAAAATGTAAACTCAGCTGTTGTCTTAGAGAGTAAAGAGTTTTTTTAATGGAATTGTGAACCCCTGAGAGAGAAATTTTAAAATTATGTATTTTCTGAGGAGAAATTCAGCGTTCAACTTAACTGGTTTCATTCTTTGTTTTCCTTCATAAAACTGGCAAAATCTGAGCACATGTGTGGATATATCACACTCTGTAAAGATAACCAACAGAGTCTCTGCGCATATGGCGCTTAAGTAAACAATTATGCTTGGAAATTAAGGTTAATTAGAAATTGGAAATTAATATATATAGATATGTGTATACATAAGGCAATGTGAGTATGTTTTTATGTGAGTGGAGGAATGATAAAAAAAGAATCAGCTTACAGTGAAAACAACCAAAAAATTTGTTATCCTTGCTTTTGAATTTATGTGTTTAAATGTAAATTAATAGTAAACAATGAACCAATCATAACCAGAGCACAAAAATTAATAAATATATCGGCACAGGCATAGGTGTGTGGTTAAGAAACTTAATTTGTAACCATGTAGTTTCAGGTTCACTCTCACTGCGTAGCACCTTGGGTAAGTGTCTGCTGCTATAGCACCAGACTGATAAAAGCTTTGTTAGTAAATTTGGTAAAAGGAAACTGTGTGGAAGCTTTTTGTATGTGTGAGTATACACACATATACATATATATATATATATATATATATATATATATATATATATATATATATATATATATGCAAATATCGAACAACGAGAATGAGTGCTCAATATCGCATTGGTGGATAAGATTCTTTATTTGTGCATTAAGCTTATCATTGGTTTCATGTTAAAGGAAATTCTCAATAGTTATTCAAATGAATCACATAGGAAAACAAATTTTTCTATGTGATTCGCTTGTATAATTGTTGAGAATTCCCTTAACATAAAACCAATGGTAGCCTTAATACACACACACACACATGCGTATATGTGTATGCATATATATGCATGAATGTATGTGTGTTCTTGTGCCTGTTCTTGTGACTAAACCATTCAAGATGAGGCTCCAGTATAGTTGTAGTTCAGTGACTAGAACAAGTAAAAGGTAAAACATTATTTCTCAATTGTTATGAGATCTCACAACTGGGAGATTTAGAGTATATTGATTAAAATTAGAAGTGTTAGTATGGTAAAATATTAATATACAGTGACATCCAATCAATGAAAATAGTCATTATTTTACTATTTAACTCAATTTACTATTAAGCATATATTAGAAGCCATTGAAATTCTTTCCTCAGTTCCCATTTTGGGAAGCAATTTCTGCAGTAACTGCAATTAGATATATGTTTTTTATTCTGTTCTCTGTGATACAAAAGAATTTAATTCTGTGTTGTTTTTGACAGAAGATGATAATTATACTGAAGAAAATATTCATTCAACCATAGCAGATATTGTAGAAATTACCAGTAAAAGTTGGCAAATTGTACACCTAGTGCTTACCATCAGCTGTTTTCATTCAGTTGGTTTACAATATTAACTAAGCAACAAACAGTGGTCATTCTTATACAAGCTTCAAATGTTGGAAGATGAGCTGTCAAAGAATTAATGTCAGTGTCAGCAGATAGCTTTCCTTAATAAATATTTTGTTTTGTTGATTAGTTTTAGAATCAATGTCTCTAGCTTTGAATACACCTTGTAATTCACCGAATCAAAGCATTTGTCAATGGAATAAATTATCATATTTATGACTTCAAAATTCTGTAATGTCTGTAATGGTTTTGAGTCTCTAATGGAAATGTACTTTTGTCATTTCTCATTTTAATTTTTCTTATGGCCTTTCATGCTTGTAGAAATACAGGTTCTGAGACAAAATGTTATGTCCTTACCTTCTTGCACAATATCATCTTGACAGGACATAATGCCAAAGGTCTCAGTCACTTGTCATTGTTTCTATGAGGCCTGGCAGCAAAGCAAGCAGAAAAGGCAGTGTCTTGTTTCTATAGGGACAATGCTTACTGATTTATCTTTGTTTAGGGGAGGTTGGTAAAAAATATTTTGAAAATTAGGTGAATCCTTTTGGTAATCATAACTACATTTTGAAGGTTAGAGAGCCTGAAGGTCATATGATACATAAAAACTTTTGTTTTTAATGGTCATTCTCTAGACGTTGCAATGTAGAGTCTTTTCTTCTTAGTTATGGTATCAGGTGACATCCGTCAGAGGTTTTAGCAGTTTTGTTAGCTTATATTACAGCTCCAAGCCATGAGATAAATCCCTTAGCAGGTTTGGCACATGTAAATTTGGTCCTCTAAGAGCAATGGAGAGATATATCATGGCTGATATTTTCAGGAAAGCATGTAGTGAATAATGAAAATCATTTTTATCATCAGCATTTAATGTTTATTTTCCATGCTGGCATGGGTTGGAAGGTTTGACAGGATCTGTCTGGTAAGATGTAGGGCCACGTTAAGCTCCAGTATCAGCTTTGGCATGATTTCTACAGCTGAATGCCCTTCTCAATACCAACTATTCCACAGATTGTACTGGGTGCTCGTCTTGTGCTACCAGCACTAGTGAGGTTGCCAAGTAACTAGCAAGGAAAGGAAAGAACAGGAAGGTAAAAAGAGGGAAAAGGTAAAGTAAAAAGGGAAAAGTTAATCAAAAATAATCTCTTGAGTAATTTTCCTTAGTGATTTATCTCTCATGGGTAAATCAGAGTAGAAGCAAATTTGCTGCCAAGTAGAGTACTTGTAAAATCAGTTGAATCAATTAGTAGTAACAGCGATATTAAGAGACAGAAGATATTATGTGGTAGGTTGATTGAGAAATGGTTTGATAATCCTTTGAGCACAGAGACTGTAATACTTGAGTGTGGATATAAGAAAAAAGGCGAATATTTTCATTTTCATTATAGAATCAGTGAATGAATGAGGCATTTGGGAAGCTGTAGATTAACTGGTGCTGTGAATAAAGTAGGAAAGTGTAGTAGACACAATTGTCAGAACAGTAGAAGAGACATACAGAGGACACAGCACGTTAGAGAGTTAATGGTTGTAATTTGTTAATGAATGGAGATCTTCAAATCAGCTGGATGGCTCTGTTTGGATATAGTCTAGCATGTTTGTAGGAAGCAGTGATTGCATAGTATTGGAAGTATGTCTTCATGTTATATATATATATATATACACATACAAAGTGTGTGTCTCTGCTGTTGAAGACTGATTAGTTATATGATCATTCGACCATATGACTATATTGTTTCAAGATATTTGATACTTGAAGAACTGTATATCTGATATGAGTTGTCTAGATTGTGTATAGATGACACGTGCGAGGAGAGTTAATGGGAAATGAAGGATGGCATCATCCGCAAAATAAATGTGTGTGTGTGTGTGTGTGTGTGTGTGTGTGTGATATGAAGTCTAAATTAGCAGGTTGTTTTGACACAGAGAACTGAGAGCTGGAAACGTAGCTAAACCTAGTGGGAGTATTCATGTAAGAGTATTGGTGAGGGTTTACTCTCTGAATATTTCAAACTTGAATCATATGGTCTTAATTTAAAACATGAAGATTTTGTTGAAGGAGATTTGGTTGCTACTTTGAGCAGGTCAAGTGATTATATAAAGGCTCCCTTACTGAGAATGTGTATACTACATATATCTATATATATATGTGTGTATGCTTGTGTAAAGTTAAATAAGCAGCTGTTTAATCTGTGCTTAAGCTGAAGCTGCTTAAAAAGCCCAGCAGGTCTGAAGATCCAGCAGAAAGTCAGAAATCCTAGTAACAGTATTTGAAAATTGCTATAACATTGTGTGTGTGTGTGTACGTGTGTGTGTGTGTGTGTGTGTGCATGCATGCACATGTGGGTGTGGACATATGACCTAAATACTCACTGCTAACTATTGATATGCTTCCACATTACTCCGGCCTGTTTTAGCAGAAGGATCAATACAAGGCAAGTTATCCATTGATTGCACATGTCTTGTGTGTGTGTGTGTGTGTGTGTGTGTGTATGCATATGTGTGTGTATGTGTGTGTGCAAGTGTGTGTGTGTGTGTGTGTGTGTGGTGGAAGAGATAACTGAAAGATATAAATCTATAGAAGTGTCAATCTATAAGTCTGTCTGCCAGTCTGTCTATCCTTTAATTTATTTTAAAATCATCATCATGGTCATCATCATCATCATCCTTTAGCGTCCATTTTCCATGCGGGCATGATATATATATATATATATATAGATTAGTTATATGATTCATTAGAACCTAGGCACACCAGTACGTAAGATACCAGAAATAGCTAGGTACAATAACATAAGGTTCATAGGGTTCGCAGTAAGGTAAAACAACAGATGTCATAAATTTGAGACCCCATTCGTGTTCTTTTATACACACACACACACACACACACACACACACACACACACACACATATATATAGACACATATCTATATGTGTGTATGTGTATGTATGTGTGTCATTATTCAGTTTCATTTCAAGATTTCTTGCCAATAGAGAAAGAACCGGTTTCTAACCTAGATCCAAGGTTCCTTCATTAGAATTTCAACATCAACAACAGGGTATTTTTGTTTGTTTGTATGTATGTATGTATGTATGTATGTGTGTAGATTTTTATGTTTTGTTTTATGTATGTCTTCTTATGCATATACTTGCATATCTAAATAAGCTCATATGTACTTAAATGATAAACTTCTGGAGAGTTTTACTGATTTTTACAGTTCCAGTGATTGATTGTATCTGTAGTCTTCAAATCAGCTTTCTCCTTTCTAGTTTTGAGAAGCCTAATTTCTCAAGATTGGTATTTAGGCAGTGTGTTACATATCCCAGCATCCCAACAATTACAGGTATTTACCTGAACTTGTAACCTGGATGGAGTAACTGCAAATTTCTCAATAGTTCAGTGTAGGTATTCTCTTTTTCACTGATGTTCAGCTTTATGTTAACATCCTCTGGGCAGCAGATTTCCACAACTGTACACAGTTTCTCTTCTCTATCTCAAATCATTATATCAGGTCTGTTGTACTTACATTTTATTGAGGTTTTCAATGGGACATTCCACCAGTATCCCTTTTTATTATGAGTGGCCATGGCTTCCACCATACCGTGGGTTCTTATTTCTTTGTCCTCAAGGTTATTCTTTCAACAGATCTCGTTATACAATGTCTTAGCTACAACATCTTGTCTCATTGGTAGATAATACTGTGGTGATATTTTCAGACAACTGCTTATGATGTGGGTGATATCTTTGGTGTTAACTCCACAAAGTCTGCATCAGTTGTCACATTTTACTGCTTTTCCTGCGTCTCTATCCCTTTTGTGCATCACCTTTCTCTCCTGCATTTTCTCTTCTGGTGACTTAGGTATTCTGGTAGCTTAGCTTGAGGCTGGTCGTTACTACTTTGTCCCACATATTTTTGAGTCTTCCTCTTCGAAATGTTTCATCCATATTTAGCAATTAACACTTCTTTATACTGCTTTTCTCATCCATATACATAACAGGACCACACTAGTGCAGTCTTCTCTCTTTCACACTACATCTGATTCCACTGATACCCAATTTTTCTTTCAGCATGTTTGCACTTTGTTGTATATGCACACTGATGCTGCACTTCCAGTGGAGCATGCTAGCTTCATTCCTTTCAAGTCTTTGCATGTCCTCTGCATTCAGGGCCCATGTCTCACTACCTTGTAGAAATGATGTTTGTACTCAAGCATCATACAATCTGCCTTTTTCTTTGAGAGAGAAATTCCACACTTGGAATTTCTTTTCTAATTCTACTATAGATTCAGCATTAAAGTTCCCACAGGCAACTGGTCTTAAGCTCCTCTGTTACAGCCTCAAGGATTATGATGGAACTGAAAACTGAACTCTAATGAACTCCTAACTGCACACTAAATTCATTGGCGTACTCATTGCTAATTGTCACCTTACTGACAGCATCCCTGTACTTAGCTTGATTGGTTTACACAAATCATTCATCAGCTCCTAGTTTCAACCATGCTCAAATAGTGCTTTTTACGTGCCACTGGCATGTGAGCCAGTCAGGTGGCATTGGCATTGGCCACACACAAATGGTGCTTTTTACATGCCACCAGCATAGAAGCCAGTCAGGCGGCATTTGCATCGGCCACAACAATGGTTTCTCTTGACTCAACAGGTCTTCTCAAGCACAGCATATTGCCCGACAATTGAAGGGTACTTTTAAACGAGCTGGTTATGTGACCCTGGCATTGGCCATGGCTGCGATTTAACTTTACTTACTGGGTCTACTCAATCACAGCATATCTCCAAAGGTCTCGGCCTCTTGTCATTGTCTTTGTGAGGCCCAACATTCAAAGGTTGTGCTTCACCACCTCATCCCATGTCTTCCTGGGTCTACCTCTTCCACAGGTTCCCTTCACTGTTAGGGTGTGACACTTATTTACACAGCTGTCCTTGTCCATATGCAGTACATGACCATACCAGCACAGTCATCTCTCTTGCACACCACATCTGATGCTTCTTATGTCCAACTTTTCTCTCAGGGTGCTTACACTCCATTGTGCATGGACACTGGCATTACATATCTAGTAGAGCATACTAGCATCATTTCTTTTAAGCCTACACATTTCTTTCAAGCCTACTGTCCTCAGCAATCACAGCCCATGTTTCACTGCTGCGTAGCATGGCTGTTTGCACACATGAATCGTAGAGTCTACCTTTTACTCTGAGTGAGAGGCTCTTTGTTACCAGCAGAAGTAGGAGCTCTCTGAACTTAGCCCAAGCTATCCTTATTCTAGTAGCTATGCTCTCAGAGCAGCCACCCCTGCTACTGACTTGGTTACCAAGGTAACGGAAGCTATCAACTACTTCTAGTTTTTCCCCCTGGCATGTGATAGAGTCTGTTTTCTGCACATTTTCAGTGTTTATTGCACCTGAGCATCTGCCACATACAAAATCTATCTTCTCAGTTAACCTTCCTTTGTTATTGCTGCATCTCTTATGTATCCATAGTTTACACCAGGAACATCTTATGGAGTTTCTACCCATGCTTTTTCCACAGATCAAGCAGGGCCATCTAACTGAAAGGATTTGTGATTTGTCTGCCTTCCCACTTACTAAGTCTTGGGTTTTTGCTAGAATGACTCTAAGGCGCTTCGATTCTAGACCTTGCTTCCACACATGAAACTTCTTCTCTAGTTCTGGTAGTGACTCAATGTATTTGTCTGTGTGTCTGTGTGTATGTATAAATTTACATTTCATATTTTATTTCAAATTCATCACTACAGTATATCCTTACTTTATCTTTACAAGTGCACCTCTCATATGCTGACATCACTATTCTAACTAACTATACCTTCATTTCTAAATATCTCAATGCCCACGTCACCACTTCACATGGTGCCTTATTGAAAGTTTTCTCCTGAACAATAAGTCTCCAAAGACAACTTCTTCCTGTTGTCTCAGTATTTCTTACCTTAAAACTGCATCAGTCATTCCACTTCTTGACATAGCATTTCATTTATTTTCTCCTACTTCCTTATCCTTTTCTCTAAGACTTTCCAGTGGTGTCATCCCATGTTCAAATAGCTTAATTGCTCAAAACAAGCCTACAGATCTCTGTCATTTTCTTCATAATCCAACTTCCTTTAACATATCTCTTACAACTATATATATACGGATTTCATAATGAGATGAAAAAACCAAGACTGTGTATACACAGCCTTGGTTTTTTTTTATCTCATACGAAATCCTTATATTCACACGCTGATATATGACCTATGTTGGACCCCTTATTCACATAATCACCGAACCTGGAGCTTAACTATAGTCTATCCACAGCACTTACTCAGCATTACCTGAAACCTCTGGGTCTAATTGACACCACTATCGCTCATAAACTTTTATATATATATATAT
>NC_068981.1:21098007-21100580 GCF_001194135.2 Octopus bimaculoides
TATATATGTATATATTTATTTATATGTATCCCATTATGTGTATATGTTGTGTCTTTCTATGTCCAGTAGTATAACATTTTAACCAATAGAGATCAGTAAAATAAGTAACATACTGGAATTGTTGCTACCGGGGTCAGTGTGATTGAGTAAAACCTTGAAGGTGGTACATAGCATGGCCACAGTCTGAGGGCTGAAACTAATGAAAAAATGTAAGAGTAAAGGAATATGTTACAATTCACTGTACCGTACTTCATAATTAATTAAGTAGTGTTGTTGTTATTGTTTAGACCCCCAACTCAATCTTGGTCAATTAAGCTAATGAACAAAGGCATTCTGATTGGGACCATATTGTCCTTTTAGAATTATCTAGTACTGCATTATCTAATGCGGCCTTTCTTTACATGAGATGGTAGGGCATGATTTAAACGAGATTTACCTGTTATTTCTAGCAAGCCGAGTGGTGATGTAAAGATGGTAAATTGGCAGTCATTAGAGCATTGGCTAGAAAACCATGTAATATTTTCCTGACTCTCTGCCCTCTGAGTTCAAATTCTTTCAAGGTCAACTTTGCTTTTCATCCTTTCAAGTGTGATAAAGGCAGTATCAATGCAGTGTAGTGTATTAGTTGAACTGTAGCTAGAAAATATGCCTGATGGTATCTGCTCTAAATCTTTGCATTCTGATAACAATGCCTATGAGGATACTGACACTAAGCTGCAACACCCCAAGTAAATGGAATGGCCTTTAACCGAACTCAGAACCACATGGTTATTGTGGTTATTATGCAAGCTTTTTAACCATATAGGTATGTCTGTGTCTATATTACTGGTATATATTTTTGAGAATCCATGGTTCTGTGGAGTAACTTCCATACATCATTTACTAGGATTGTGTGTCAAAGTCTAACCATATGAAGTTTTTTTTTATATGAAAATAAGGATGATATACAGCATACCAAGGTTTGTTAAAGCTTTTACAAATGAAGTCATACAGTAGCAGAATAATATCATAGCTAGGTTATGTCTTCAGTTTTGTTTCATAGTTAACACTGTTTACTTCTTGACATAAAGTAGAAAATAATAGATAAGAACTCTCAAGGTACAAGAAGTGACGAGTGTATAACAAGGACTCTAGCTTTCAGAGATGTTGTCTTTTAAGAATGTATATTCAATATTATTTATGTGGACTTTTACACCAGCTAAAGAATCAAATGTTTTAAATAAGATATAACTTCAAAAGAGATTATATATATATACCATGGTTCTCCATAAAGTTCCAATCCTCTTAGAGTTTTCAAAATAATTGGGAATTTCTGTGGATACAGCTGGAGTGAATGCGTGCATGTATGTATATGTGTAGTGAAGGTGCATAGTTTAGTGGTTTTTGGTATTCAGCTCATGATCATAAGGTCATGAGTTCAATTCATGGTGGTGCATTGTATCCTTAAGCAAGACACTTTACTTCACATTGCTCCAGTCTACTTAACTGGTGAAAATGAGTAGCACCTGTTATTATTCGAAGGGCCAACCTTATCACATTTTCTGTTACACTGAATCTCCCTGAGAACTACATTAAGAGTATGCGTGTCTGTGGAGTCCTCAGCTACTTGCACATTAGTTTTACAAGCAGGCTGTTCTGGTGGCTGGATCAACTGGGACTGTTGTTGTTGTAACTGATGGAGCGTCAGTGTGTGTGTGTGTGTGTGTGTGTGTGTGTGTGTGTGTGTGTGTGTGTGATTATATATATATATATATGTATATATAAATATATATATATATATACACATGCATATATATATGTATATATACATACATACATGTATATATACATATATATATATATATATATATATGTATATATATATGTATATTTATATATATATATATGTATATATATATGTATATATATATGTATATAGATATATATTATTTTGGAATGGTGAAACACAGAGAAGATAAAACTATAAATAACACCATATAAATACCGGGTTAGAAAAACCCCTGGATAGAAAAAGTTGAAGGTTGCCTTCAACTTTTTCTATGCAAAAAAGAATAATGTTCTCTCAATTTTATAAATTCTTATTACATCAACTACACACACACACATGTTTGATAACATAGTTCGATAACCTGGACATTTACAGTTCCCATGAAGAAAGCTCTAAATGTCACATACACCACAATGCTCCATGCTGTTTCTAATATCTCATGACGTCAACACACAACTAACAAAGTACTGTACTAAGACATCCCATATATCACAGAGGCTGAGATTTATTAGTTACTGCTGGTGTAACAAGGAGGAGTTAGTAGCAGAAGTTCTTCTGCAGCAATAGTCTCATGGCAAATAGAGAACAGACAGACCAGCAAGACTACAAGCCATTTGCAACAAAAGACTCTCATGGATGACACAGAGAAATGAAAGTGCATGCCAGGAATGCTGAGAAATTTGTGGTCTACTGACTATGAGTGTGTATGTGTGTGTGTGGTCATATATATATATGCACACATATATATATACACGTATAAATATATGATATTTCATATATATATATATATATATATATATATATA
>NC_068981.1:21103665-21106210 GCF_001194135.2 Octopus bimaculoides
GAGAGAGAGAGAGAGAGAGAGAGAGAGAGAGAGAGAGAGAGAGAGAGAGAGAGAGAGAGAGAGAGAGAGAGAGAGAGAGAGAGAGAGTCAGATGGGTCCTGTGGTATTCCCAGTTATACTGAAATAAATGTATGATGATTGAAGAGATACACTGCAATATTTAGTCACATTGGAAGCATAGTAAAGTGAGAGTGAGAAGAGATAAGTAATTGAAAGATGAGCAATAGAGACATGAGTATTACAGGCATGAGTGGTAAAGGCAGAAGCATGGAGAGCAGACATATGATAAAAGATATGTGCGGTAAGAGGGGGAGGGGTGAGTGACATGTGTGTTAGAGGGATGGCAGGCTTTAGTCATGCATATATGCACACATACATGTTCATATATATATATATAGCCATAGTTACAAACCCATACACACACACACACACACATTACTGGCACTCTGTCGGTTACGTTCAGCTGATCCGATCAATGGAACAACCTGCTCATGAAATTAATGTGAAAGTGGTTTAGCATTCCACAGAAACATACCTTAATGTAGTTCTCAAGGAGATCCAACATGAAACCGAATGGACCTTTGAATTGCAAGTACAACTCATTTTTGGCAGCTGAGTTGACAGCATGAAATTAAGTGTCTTGCTCAAGTACACAACATGCTGCTGGGAATCAATCTTATGACCTAATGATTGTGAGCTGAATACTCTAACTGCTAAGGCATGTGCCTTTCTCTCTCTCTCTCTCTCTCTCTCTCTCTCTCTCTCTCTCTATATATATATATATATATATATATATATATATATAATCACTAGATCATATATCCCCCCCAAAAAAACACACTCCAAAAGTTAGAGCAGTAATGTATTTACATGAAGTTAAATATATGCCTTGTCATAGAATGATCGATAGTTTCACATCTATAAACTTTATAGATGACTTGCCAGACTTCAATGCCCACAGTCATATTACTTTTCTTCAAACTGGAGGTAGAAAACCATTACAGACAGTTAATTTGTAAACTATGCAAAGCTTACATCATCTAGGACCAGACAATGTAAGCTTTGCATAGCAGAGCAGGCAAGAATCGTTAAAGACTTGCTGGACCTGAAGTCTCTCTTAAATTCAAGACATGAGATCTATACCCCCTGCTCCCATTTCAAATGCTACCTGCTACAGGCATGGGATTCCCTGTTTGTTGATTAGGACTGTAAAAAGTACTTGTTGACTAGAACTAGCCCAAGGATGGAGATTCTCTGTTTGCCTTTTAGATCCATAAGATTTGCTGATTGGACCAGTCTAAAGGCAGTAACTTGTTCTATTTAAGGCTCAGACAGTGTATATTACTTTTTTGTTTACAAATTAACTGATTGCAACTATTTTCTACCTCCAGTTTGAAGAGAGGTTATATGCCTGCTGCCATTGAAGTCTGATGAGTTGTCTATAAAGCTAAGTGCTTTATGGATGCAAAACCATTGTCCACTCTATGGCTGTACATATATTAAACTTCATGTAAATATTACATACTTATATACATACATATATATATATTATATATATGTATATATATATTATATATACACACATACACATGTACTCAAATTTCAACATCTGTTTCATCATGCTTGTATAGGTGGGTGTGTCTTCTTTCACACAGCATGTCCACAACCAGCATGGTCCTTTGTCACTATCTCTGTGAGATGCAACAACTCCAGATTTATCTTTACTACTTTATCTCAAGTCTTTCATGGTCCCCCTCTTCCACAAGCTTCATTCGCTTTGAGCACATGACGCTTCTTTATATAGCTGTTCTCCAAATGCATCATTTGCCCATACCAACACACCCTTCTCTCTTGCACACTATGTCTTCCATTTGATTTTTATCACAGTTCAGTTGTACTCTAGCTTTTATCCACACTAGTACTACACATTCAGCTTTGATCGTTTGCTTTATTCTTTTCTAGTTTTCACAAATCCTCTGTGTTCAAGGTCAACATTTCACTAACATGCAGCATCACACTTCATTCATAACCATCATACAACTGGTATTTCTCTCTGAGAGAAAAGCTCTTTGTTGCCAACAGAGGAAGTAGCTCCTTAAACTGTTTCCAACCAGTTCTTACTCTAGCTACTTAGCTTTCTGAGCACTCACCTCCACTGTGTACATGTGTATGTATGTGCATATTTTTTTATGACATTATCAAAGGGTCACTATATCAATAAGAAAACTGCAAACAGTGCTCTTTGAATGAAGTTCCTTGTTTATATTTATTTTGCATTTCTTTGCTGCCATCAGAAAAGTAGTGAACCAATGATTGGCCTATTGGATACTGGTTCACATCATTATCATCACCACCATTCTATGTCCATTTTCTATGCAAGCATGGGTTGGACAGTTCAACAGGAGCTAGAGAGCCAGAGGATTGCACTATACTCCAATGTCTACTTTGACATGGTTTCTCTGGTTGGATACCCTTCTTAACCCCAAATACTTTTTATATCATAAATTGTGATATAAAATGAATAGTTGTAATATATATATATATA